>NW_015378073.1:0-183707 GCF_001204775.2 Aspergillus nomiae NRRL 13137
GATTTTTTCATATATTCGTCATGTAATAGAGTGTCTTAGCTCGGTCGTTGGGTCATCTGGTGGGAGTGTAGATCAAAAGTCATGATAGGCTTGAACGAAGAGGTGTAGCAAACAGACGCAAGTAGACGACGACCTAATTTGAAACAGAGTACAGAGGCTTGGATAGGTAGCCGACCACATCAAGGGCAAAGGCCAACTGGAGAGAAGCCTTTGGCACCGATGACCCAAGCGACCTTGAACCAATCCGGAATTTTCCGAAGGCTTGATTTAGATCAGTAGCTTGGATGGTTTTCTATAGCTTATACTTGTTGGGGGTGTCATCTCTCCGGTATTTTCCATCTACTCCGCAGTAGCCAATATGGTTTGTGAGACGCAGTTGTATAATTTTATATTTACTGAATATCCCACTTTCCACATGTCACCCCCGGGACACTTGACCTCGGCGTTCTCAAGAGCGGAAATCAAACAATATCGGTTGTCTTTCCTTTTATAGGCAAGGAAACAATGATGTCACAGATGTCTCCAAATAGACATATGTATAACTCCCTAATCGTATGCCAATGAATAGGGCAACCAGTGGACACAGGGAGGGTTGGATAATCGGGAGAGCTGGCGGTGATATCATGCCCTAAATTTGTTGTCCTGCCTTGATTTCAATTAGTATAGACACACAGTACCATACTTACTCCACAGTGAGATCATATGAAGTTGAGGTCGCCCTCAGGAAGTTCTCACACTTCCAAATGATTCAGAGACAAACACGTTGTGGTCTGAGACATACATCTTTACTGTATGGAATGCATGGAAAACCATGCAATCATTCAGGGATATCCGAGAGAGTCGCATGCCAGTTGCGACGGAAGTGCAGCCAGGGCGCGGCTCAGAGTTTATTCTGGATATGTATGCAAAAACCTTCGCTGCAATGCATATGACAAGATGGTAAAGCAGTGCATGTTATATGTCTCTATGGCTACGACTCCTGGATTTATTTTTATTTCTTGAATCCGACGGAACAATTGGCAGTACTACGCCGTAAATATGTACCTAGTCTGGATCATACCATTCAGGGGTAAAAAAAAAGAATGACGGGAGCCAAAAAAAGAAGTCATGAACAAGGTCGAGTGGGGGCCCGAGTCCAAAAATGGACATGCCTAACAAATGCCAGGTGGAATTTAGCATCAATCACCAGGGGAATCAACGAATAGGAATGCTGAAGTCCGTTGAAAAAGGCTTCGTTCAGGGACCACGGCCTTCTGATAGGGCGAAATCTCGGCGATGGGGAGATTACAACTGCCTTTAGCGTTGCCGCCAGCCAACAGCCAAGAGGCACCATCGAGGAAATGGACAAACAAACAACGGGCTGGTGGATCCTTTTGGCATTTAGTCTAAGACTAGCAATCTTTTGTCGTTGGCTAGTGACCAACTCACCCTTGCTGGGTGTTCGCTCGACGGTCTGGCCCTGTGGGCACCCTTGCGCCTCGTTCCTGTTGTACCGGCTGGTTGACCGTGCGTTCGTACTGCAGTAGGCGCCTGTCTCTCCTCTCCTCTCGCTCGCTCTCTTTCTCTTGGTCCCCGTCTGACCCTTTCCTTCCCTTCCTTTCTCTTTTTGTTTTTCTTCCCTTGGCTTTCATTCCACTCATACCGGCCCTCAATCCATTCTTCCTCCTTCCTTTCTCGTCACGTTCTTTCTATCCTAAGCAGGTGTCGGCTTCACTCTTTCAGCTGTTCACCTCGCTGTCCATTCTTTCTCCTATCCCAGTCCGATCCATTGTGTCCTGCGACCCCGTCTTTTCAGACCGCCCGACCGACCTGATACATTCCCTCTTTTTTCGTCTTGAAAACGCCACGACTATCACCAGATAGCCCCCTGCTTATTGTTATATTCTTCTCCTTCCAGTGAAGACACTTTGCTGGAACGTTGAGTAAGTGTTATCCACCATGTCATAGCCTAGTACAGCGCTGATAGTGGGTGGTAGGCAGTACGATCTGGATCTTTATTGAACTTTGCTTCTCCACCTGTCTTGTCGATACGAATAGCGTTACAGTAAATATTTTTCGAAAGCCGAATCCGAGAACCGTATCCTACCGGAAAACTCGACCATCCAAAATGATGCACCTGTTCAAAAGACTTGTCGCCCGTGGCGATGAAAAAAGCAACGATGATAGACTTACTCCGGCCATGGTCGATCTTTTGATCGCTCTTCTAGTTCTCGTTCTAGTCGGTATTACCCTGGTTGGTGCCCTTCTTGTTTTGCGTCGTAAGCGCCAAAATCGGAAGCGATCCGAACTCCCGGTCCATAACGGTCAGTGCACGACTCATCACCGCAGCCTCACGATTTCTGCGCCGCCATATTCCAAGACCGAATCCGTTCTCGTCTACGATGAGAAGAGGAGGCTCATGGAGAACTCGTCGAGCCCTCCACCTAGCCCAGTCCCGGAGATCCGCATTACGTTCCCCGAGGAGGAGGATGAATCTGGAAAGCGCAAATCTGGACGCATGGTGGTTGTGAGAATTAGCGATGCTGGCGGCGTGGGACTGGAGCCATGCCATGACGAACTGCCGCCATATCAGTCCAGTGATGCGGAGCGTTTCCAATCCTTGGATATTGAGCGCATGGGCGGACTTAAGGAGAAAGAGGATGTAAAAAGATGGTCTTAAACGAACCGCTGATAACTAGATACCAGCGGCCGTCTATTCTATCTGTGATACCCCTTCCATCCTCTTCCTCTTCGACGATTTCAAAAGGCATGACGATATTCCGGCGAAGATTTTTCTATTTCTTATATAGCGCCACTTGCGTTTCGTTGTATCTTCGTGACTTGCACATACGCGGACTGATATCTCCCGTCTGACCCCTGCACTACTGATCTTCGGCGATTTGGAGTTTCACTCTTGTCTCGTGGGGCCATATTCGCCTGGCCCACCCGAAGACGGAACTATAAGGCATACCTCAGCTGAATTGTGTATAGCAAAGGGCTGTTGGTTTAATTCTCAAGTTCTTTCCCTCCCTCCCTATTTTTATCAACAATCATTTTACCAAAGGCGTTCATTTCTTGTGCTTGGTCACTTAGATCCTTTCACCCTGCCACGTCACTAGGGTTGGAAAGACGTTACGCACATGTTTGTTGGATTATCTTTCGATTTCATTCTCCTTCGAGGGGATTCTTTTCTTTTCTCCCACTGGCCTTTTTGTCTTTGTTTTTTCAACGTTCTATTCTACTATCCTACCATCATCGTCCCGGCAATTCTCGGTTTGCCTTTAGGGTGTCTTACAACTGGATAATGTATGTAACTAGTCTGACAACGTATTGTACCACTATTGTGTGGGCCTCAATGGATGCGTTCATTCATTCAGATTGCGATGTCTCCGTTCTTGCTCTATAATATTCCAATGATTCGCCGCCAGGTGGCCCTAGGTCATGCTAAGAATGCGCACCAAATCTCTACTTGTAGACTATGGGAACTATAGAATTACCGCAACCAGTAAACAGTTGTCCCAATTCGGAGGTGCCCCACCAACCTTCAGGGTTCTGGATGTTCCGAACCGTGCCGGCCAATGGTAGTAAGGGATTTCCCAAGTTGGCGTCCCGAAAGCGCCGAGTGCCCGACGTCACGGGGGAAAGATTTGGGATGTGCGAAAGGGCTCGTTGTATCGTGCGCGTCCCGGCCCCGAGTCTCATCTCTCGGGCTTTTGCGAAAGCAACTTGCAATTCTTACTTATTCGTGCCCATGTTACATGTCTGCGATTGAGTCCTTGGGGTGATCATGTCTGCTCAGTGATCCAATTCACCACGAGGCCGTCCACAGCTTTGAAAATTTTGGACCGCCAGAAAGACGACTAAGGGATAGCCACACCTTCCCCACTCCCTTTTCAATTTCAATGTGTCCAGTTTCAATTTCTAAAATTCTTTGACACCCCTATCTTACATCAGCTTCTGCGTGAGAAAACGCTACACCTACCGACTTGTTCACCCGCAGCGCCCGGTTGCGCTGCCGTGAAAGGCAACTCACTTCCTGGTCGCTTTAGATGAATACGGCCTCAACAGACTCGGTAACCTCCTACCCGTGATGGCATCCGGATCAAGTCTGGGGTCGGGATCTGATAGACCCGACCTCAGTGGCTTTCAGACCACCGCGTCGCCCCAACGGCCATCGGAACGCAACGATATGCAGAAAGCCCCGGTACCGAAGGCACTGACAGGGAGGCAGTCCCGGCCAGGGAATGGGAACAATGGGCAAGAGAGTGTCGATGATGGCTTGGAACGGGACTTCAAACTCAGGCACTTGGGCTCACTTGGTGTGCTTGGCTGGATACTGTGAGCTTGTCTTTCAATGGTCGCAGGCGTTCTTTCATCTTAGAGCTGAAATTTCTAATGCGGGATAATGAACTACAGGCTCCTCCATGTTGTCGGAATCTTTTTCTTTACCAAGGGGTTTTTGCTGACTCGGATGGTCTTGGAGAACAAGTCGTCTTGCGATGTACTTCCGTTCGGAGATGCATCATCGCATTCGGCAGTGGGCAAGAAAAACGAAGGATGTTGGCACCATAAGTCGTTCGAGAAGGCCATTGTGATTGTCGTAGATGCTTTGAGGTACGATTTTACCGTCCCATTCGTGGCAACAGCAGAGGATGAAACTTCCCAATTGTTCCACGATAATATACCCGTCTTGTACGAAACTGCCGTCAATACTCCAGAACACGCTTTCTTATTGCCTTTCATTGCGGATCCGCCTACCACGACGCTCCAGCGCCTCAAAGGATTGACAACTGGGACCTTGCCGACTTTCGTAGATGCAGGCTCTAACTTCGCTGGCACGGCAATCGATGAGGACAACCTAGTCGCTCAGCTGCGTACCGCAGGAAAGAATCTGGTGCACCTCGGCGATGATACCTGGCATAGTCTATTCCCTGACTACTTTGATCCCGAACTGACGCGGCCATTCGATTCTTTCAATGTGTGGGATTTGCACACGGTTGACAATGGCGTAAATGATCATTTGTTCCCCCTCTTACACCCGAAGAACGCCACAAAATGGGATGTTATATTTGGTCATTACCTCGGGGTTGATCATGCCGGCCACCGTTATGGTCCCAACCATCCAGCCATGGGTGCAAAGTTGAGGCAAATGGATCAGGTCATCCGGGATCTCATTGCAAAGGTTGATGACAACACTCTGTTGGTTGTCATGGGTGACCATGGTATGGATTCGAAAGGTGATCATGGAGGTGAATCGAATGACGAAGTGGACGCTGCTCTATGGATGTATTCGAAGAGAAAGTTCTTTGGTCGCACCAGCCCCGATACTGTCGTGCCACCGAAGACTGCGCGCGAGCGATCTGTTCCTCAGATCGACCTTGTGCCGACGCTGTCATTGCTTCTCGGGTTGCCGATCCCTTTCAACAACCTTGGATCACCAATTGAGGAGGCTTTCGCAGGACCCGGGGGAAAGGATTGGAAGAATCTGGTTGCTGTCAATCGTTTGACATCTGCTCAAATTAAGAGGTATCAGCACGAGTACGCAATCACGCGGGGGGCTGATGATGGCCGAGAGTTCCGGTCGTTAAACTTCTGGGAGACAGCGGAAGATGCCTGGCAAAAGTCCTCAAAGCGCGGCAAGTCGAATACCGAGGCCATGCAGTCCGTCTACCAGTCATATAGGGAATACCAGCGCCACACGCTCGATATATGTCGTGCATTGTGGGCTAAATTTGATGTCCCGAGCATGATACAGGGTGTGGGAATACTCTTCGCAGGACTTGTCCTGTTGGTATTTTATGCTCGTGGTATGAGATCAGACCGCACAGAGCTCACAACGCCACTCCTTTCTGCTGTTGGAGTAAGTTCCGGCTTGGGCGCTGTGGTCGGTGGTTGTTTGACATTCGGTGGTCTGGCAGATATGCCGATAACAGAATCATCCGCTTTATGGGCCGCCGTCGGGAGTATACTTGGCGCGTCATGGGTGATTTTCGTGAAGCCTGGCCATTTGAGCTTGCCTGTCCCCAACTCCTTGTGGGGTTGGCTCGCTGTAATGTTCACCATGACTCAGTCGGTCGGTTTCGCTTCCAATTCCTACACCATCTGGGAAGATGAGATTCTGTTGTTTTTCCTTTCCACTTTTGGTGTTGTTGCTGGCGTATCTTCGATGCGCCAAAAGTCGACAGCCGACAGGGTCTTGGGAGTCTATCACTCAATACTATTTGTCATCTTAGGAAGAGTAGCATCGTTCTCTCGCCTCTGTCGTGAGGAGCAGATGCCGTTCTGTCGTTCGACCTATTATGCATCCGCAACATCCTCTACATCTGCCCCGTGGCAACTCGCCATACCTTTCCTCGTCACTCTCATTCTACCCGCAGTTATAAAGTCATTCTACGCCGGGTCGAAGTCTTACGAAGGATCTGCTACTTTGTGGGTCGGGTATGGCTTTCGGCTAGGGCTGTTTTTGACTGCTATCTTCTGGATGCTCGAAGGTGCGGATGATGGTGAATGGCTGTCTTTGAGCAAGGAAACACTGAAGTCGATTCGAGTGCTTCTCGCTCAGCTTATTCTTGGCCTTGCCTTTGCTGCTGGTACAACGGCTTTCATATACTCGAAGCCGTGCGTTAGCATCAGCGTTACACAAGGCACTGCTGACTCCGAGAATAAATCCAAGTCAACTTCCTCTCCATCGCAGCCGGGAAGGACAACCGTCACTATTTTGGGCTTCGGCAACATCTATGGGACGCGGTTCTTCCTTCTTGTCGTCAATTTCTGCTTAGCCATTGTTCTGATGCAGAAACCTATGGGCCAAGGTACCATGGGTCTGCTGCTGTGGCAAATATTATCTTTGCTTGAAATCCTTGACACAAATGCACTGGTATTGGGTAACTCAGCCATTGGACCAATTGTTCTGGCGCTTCTCGGTTCCTTCTACTTTTTCAAGACAGGCCACCAAGCAGTTTTGAGCAGCATACAGTGGGAAACTGCCTTTATACCCCTCTCCTCAGTCAAGTACCCCTGGTCTCCGATCCTAGTGGTTCTGAACACCTTTGGTCCCCAAATTCTCACAGCTGTTGCTGTTCCTCTCACCGTTCTCTGGAAGCGGCCTTTGCAGCTTCATGACCAGTCAAGGTCTACCTCGTCGAAGCCCAACAACCCTGCCACTAAGATCCTCTCAGACGTAGTGCAGGCGGCTTGCACTTATATACTCTACTTCGCCACCATCAATCTCGCAACTACGATGTGGGCCGGCCATTTACGCCGCCACCTCATGCTCTACCGCATTTTCAGCCCTCGTTTCATGATGGGCGCCGCCGCCCTAGGTGTTGTGGACATTGTCCTCATCTTATTCTCCGTGGCTGGCGTCCGCTGGAGCATGCTGAGTGTGGGCGAAATTTTCGGATGGTAAGCCGTGCAAGCGAACCCAAGCACTGGTTCTACATTGAGGCAGGGCACTCTGAGAAAGGAAAGAGAACAAAACACGAACAGAAAAATTTTCCCAGCCGAAAGACTTTTCACAGACGGCCTCGCCTCGCATATATCACACCACATATCATGCTGTCCTCGCCGATTTGAGGTCGACACTAGACCGGCCTCCGCGAGGACCTTGTTCCTTGTATGTATTAATCATTTAGTTATGTATATTCTTTTGACGTGGACCGGGGACGGTTACATAGGACTGGGGGGGGGATGGGTTGCTGTTCTACTTCTGTATTTTTGATTCCTAATATCTGAACGATGTACTGATATATTGACCGAAACAAAAAATTAATAAAATGACGTTCAAATCATTCTATATCTCATGGTTGTCGAGCTGGAACCAAACAGTTCTACTGTTGTATTGCATTTGTTTATATGGGCATACCATGGATCAGGGGCATTCGAGAAAATGGTAAATAATAAGGCAATAATAGTGGTCTGTACTCGAGACTAGTGATTGAACGAATTGATAGAAGTGGTAGCGATGATATATATATATGTTATCAACCCTCCACGGGAGCGATCAGAAAGAGGCTATTTCAGATTTCCCCTTTTCTTATAGTGAAAAAGAGATTCCGCCGTTTCCAACTCTTCTACAGTACATGGTAGACATTGGTAATGAAACCCTGAGTGCCAACCAACAACAATCGAAACTCTATCAAGAAATTTTTATTTCCCGCTGCCAGCAGCTGCCAGTGCTTGTTTTATGTCCATAGCAACGCATATTTTTCCCCTACCACCGTATGGAGCCTCGGAGGAAGTGCAATAAATTCATACTGGATCCAGTACCCAAGAGAATCACACCAGTAAAGGGTTGAGATTGAGTGGGGATTGTAACAAAACGAGATAACTTTTTTTTGGCACAGAAAGACAAAGGGGTATTGACACAGGCTGAATAACTGGAAATGTACATTAATCCATCATGGTAAAGAAGTCATAAATGAGAATATAGGTAGAGTGTCATGGCGGTCTTCCTTCCCTCTCTTTTCCCGCCACCCTTTACTTTCGTTCATCCTACACCGAACATTGCCAGATCAAGAGCTCCATGTAGTACTTCAACCTCAAAGTAGACAGTAAAAGTTCTTTCACCGTCCCCATCGAGAGAAATCCAAGTTTTGGAGGATATTGGCATCCGCAGACGCATTCCAGTCGGTAGCAAAATCTGACTGTGCCGGGGCACTACGTGATGGCAGTTCTTCGGAGAATATGTTAGCCTTCGTGTTGCGACGTTGGCCTGGATAAGCGCCCTCTGCGGTATCAGAGGTCTGAGTCTGGGAACTTAAGGCTCGCTCCCGAAGTCTTTTGATCTCTCGTAACCGGTTTCGCCATGAGGAGATATGTTCGCCTCCCTGACTGTTCCAGACTAGCGAAAATACCGACGCATTTAGCGCAAGAAAGCGTACAAAGGCAGCCAGATTCTTTCCAGAGATTATCTTGGGCGTGGCAGCAGGTGATATCTCTGGAAAGCCGGGTTTACTCATTACCTGGACGTGGTAAAAGAGATTCTCGTAGCCTTCCGGGTCCATGTTTGCAGGCTCAAACCCAGTCGCGATACGGCTCACAGGACTAATAACGATATTCACGAAATTGAACTGTGAGGGTATTGTATCAAAGTTGAACGGAATGTTTGACCGATTGAAAATGATGTTGACAAAATCATTCCCTATGTGGCGTTTCTTGTTGATGCAGGAAGGGTCGTTGTCGAAATTGGTAGGCATCATTGTCACTACATGATACACGATTTCCGTGACTCGGTCACGCCAGGCGTAAGTAGATTCTCCGTCTATATCAGGGTGCAAACCCTGTGTATTGAATTGAGCACCTCTGAGAGGAACTTTCGTTCCAAGTCTTGACAAAAAGTACTCGTAGTCGGGACTACCACTGGTATTGGAAAGAATATCCGCCTCTGTTGTCTGACCATCATCAATGTAGATGACGCCGATCTTGTGTCCATCCACGATATCATTCCGGTCGAAGGTGCTGAGCGCCCGACGGGTGATGTCATCCTCGGGCAGGGGAATTGGCTGCATCGCAGTAGGTGTAGGGAAGGCCGTAGTTGTTAGCTGAAGCATGACGTGACTAGGAAGGACAGCGGTGCGCATGCCATCACCATGCAGATGAGCATCGGGTGTTGGAGGAACCTGATGTGGGAGGACAGGAGCAGTCCGTTGCTGGTACATAGCATAAGTGGTTCCTGATGCCTGCCTCTTCGTGATTTGAGTTAGGCCGGACACTCCAGCTATTTCCACAGTGACTATGCTCATGCCCACCACCCATGACTTCTTTGATACAGGGCCATCCGCCGGGGTCGGGGGAAATGTTGCATATGGAATAGTCTCGCCCAAATCGGTAAAAGCAACTCTTTGCATCAAGTCAAGAAAAACTTGACTCTGTTCTTCGACCATTTCTTTTCCGTGTTCATCCCTAAATATAAGCCTGCTGGTGATCCAGTTGACATGCTTCGCCCGGTCTTGTAACTTCAACGATAGGAACCAAAACACCATAACGTGGTGCGTCAGAGTATAAATATATCTTGACATTCCGTCCTGAAGGGATGGGTCCGACATCTCAGCAGGAAGAGCAGCCGTCTCTCGCACGCCACTTCCGAGTTTCGCGGACATCTGAGGGTTCCGGTTTGTTGACTCCGAAGCTTTGAAGCGCTGTTCTCTAGAAGTCTGTAGAAAGCGAATGCAGATGCCGAAGACAGTACGAATCTCTTCTTCTCGCAGATTGATATAAACGTCAGGTAATCGTGCGAGTAATGCAAGGAATTCCAGGATATGTACTGCGAGGTTGGCCAGTGTGATCACTTTAGACATCTTGTCAAGGATTCCGTTCAATGATTTTGTCACAGAAAGTGGGATTTCATGACAGCAGACGGAAAGGGCGTGAATGCATCCACGAGAAGTACCCCCCCAGGATCCAATGATACCCATCATAAACGAACGCACAAGTTCGTCTTCTTCGCTTTTAGCGAAGAACTCATGATAGCCAATTAGTACGCACAAGGTATCGAATATATATCCCGCTACATCAGTCTTTTTCACGCCAGTCAATGCTGGGGGTTCACGGAAGGAATCGTTCTTGACCTGGTCACACAGTATGCTACGCAACAGCTTGACTTGAGGAACCGCATTATTAAAGAAATCTCTGTTGCGAAGCTGTGGTGCTAGATGAGTGAGAACGTAGCTGTAAATATCCCAGTTGGTATCGCGATGCAACAGCGAGATGACAGTTTCTAACCACATGTTGGCTTTCAATGCAACCTTTTGCGCTGAATCCGATTCTAGATGATGGGATGTGTCGGATGTTGTATAAGCATATACAAACGGGCTTGATTCATCGGGCGGTTGTTCAGGAAGCACCTGGGAGGATGTATATGTCCAGACTGGTGGTGTCAACTTTGACGCACGTAGAGGGATGCCTGCATTTCGCCCAGAAGACTTTGAGGAAATACTAGCACTGTCTTTTGTTGACAGTTTACCGGAAATCGATGGCCGTTGGTTATCATTATCTGCACTGTAGTCTCCTGTGTGGTCATCGGCAGTAGTGTGTGGCTTGGGCCCGGAATCAGCATTTCGAGCAGAAACATTCATCAAAAAGTCATTCTCAGAAACAGACAGGACTGCGATAGACCCTGAAGAGTCACACCGGAGCCTAAATAACACCTTGAGCACTGTTAAGCGAGAGTCTACTGGTCTCTCCGAGGCTTGAGCTATCTTCAGTAGCGCCTCGAAAACCAGAATTGCTTTGCTCGCTGATAAGTTCAAAGAACGAAGAAACACCTTGACCAAGCCAACGGAACAAACGTTGGCTAAAGATGACTCCAACATGCTGCCAATCGAGGGTGAATGCGGGGAGACTAATGTTGGCGACTCCGCGCCATGTGGTCCGTCTTTGCTCAGATCCTTGTTCATTGGCGAACCGAGAGTGTCTACTAAAAATACGAAGGAAGTTTCGTCGTCAACAAGGATAGAAGTGTCGACAACAAATGATACGAGTGACTCCAGGAACAAAATGTCATCCTCCTCAGAGAAGTTTTCCAGCATGGAATTAAGAAGCCCGTGCGCTCGAAATTGTGACAAATTCTCGTAGTTCGTGAAAGCCTCCTTCACCGTATCCAAAGCTAGGATGCGAATCTCTGATGGCTTAGTGCGAGATCGAACGAAACAGCGGATCAACCTCTGACAATGCCGTATCCAATCAGGGTTCTCAGGGAAGCAAAGCTTTTCACCCCTCACTGTATTCAGGATAAGCTCAGCCTGGGGAGGCTCTACATGTTGACAGACATTCATCAGGAAACGTGTGGCTTCCAGCCTTTGCTGTCGGTTCATGCGCTCCCAAACTGTCTCTAAAGCGGAGGCGATTTGAATAATGTTGGCTAAAATGCTGGGCCTTGTATCATCCAACACACTCGCTCTTGGGTATGAGAGCTGTGAACTGGAGCTTGACGCTGAGCACTCTCCAGAGTCCTCAACGGCTCTGAGCGAACATGAGACGATTATGTTGATAAAAACCGACCAGTCTCTTTCTAGAGCCACGTGGGAAAACTCGCCCTCAAGAACATTCAGGCACAGGTCCAAAACGTCTGCTTCTAGCTTGCCATCATCCTTCTTTAGGACAACTAATAGAGAGTCCATCAACTGCTCAAATTGAAGCCGAGGCATGCCATCCTGACCATACGCACGGATAAGATCAGTAAATACGTGGACGCTTCCACGTAGAATGTTCAGGCTTCGCCCTTGCTCTTCGGAAGATCCAAATAAAAACCCATAGAGACTATTCACCATTTCATCCTGCCTCCTTGACCTTGCGAGATTACGCACGGTCCGTGACGTGGGGCCAGACAACGACTTGACCGAGGCATAGATGTTGCATAGCACCTCTAGCATTGGAACGAAGCTCTCATCCGGAACGTCCGAATAGAGGATTATAGCCTCAAACACAGCCAAAGAGTTTTTGATGTCGGCTGCAACGCTTGTCTTCTTACAGAGAATAAAGAGCTGATCTAGCAACGATCGAACCTCTTCACTATTTGGGGGTTTCCTTTGTAGAGTGATTAAGTCAACAGCAAACTGCAGCAAGTCATCCAGGACTGTATCATCATAGACCAGTCCATTAGGTTTCGAGACTTTGGCTTTTCTCGCTTTTAGTCGAGCGGTTGAAACCAGTTCATAGAGCGGGACCACACATGACGAGATGATTGGAATAATGGATGAAGAAGCGAAATCTAATTTCCTTCCATGATCGGAAAGGGAGATCAGCGAGACCACACGCGCAGGCACTACGTCGGACTCCGAGGGACATGATATCAACTCAAAGAGCGCTCTTCTTGCAGCTGGAGATAGGTCTTGGCGCGCTGCGATAGCTCCATTAACAAGGAGCCACTTCTCCGGGCTTCCGGGGAGGTCGCATGATGAATCAGATGAGAGCCTGCCTCCCACAGAGCTAGAGATTGCTCGGAAGTAAACCAGTGAAGTGACTTTGACACCTGCTCTGCCTCGTCGATCGCATGAGCTAAGTTTTGTTTCTGAGCCAAGCTCCTTATAGACGTCTCGAAATCTGGCGCACCAGAAGCGTCTGAAGAGCTGGAAACAACACTGCCGCGATGCATTGATTCAAGCCCAAGAGAAATCCAGCTATTCCTATGTCCATCCGACGCCTGCGACAATGTATCACTGTTCTCTCTCACTGAGATTGGCGAAAGCGATTTTGAACGGGCAACGCCTAATGATCTAAAAACGTCTGCGAAACTAGATGTTGCGTGTTTATAATTGGAAGGTGATGAAGCATCGTCAGAAGACATACGTCCTAGTGGACGGAAGTATGGATATAGGCCTAAGTCAACCGATTTTATACCTGAAGATCAATGAATCAGCAAGAGCAAGAACCTGACCGGAGTTCACACTTTACAATATCCAGCTGACCAATCCCAACTGTGACATCACTCAAGTACATAAGGCGGAAGTTTACGTACCATTGACAGATCACATGAAGATGTTCACAACATCAGGAGACCTGGTAGGAACATGAAGCTTGACCCTGATAAGGCGGATAGCAGGTTGGAATGGTCTGTGTCTTAATTGAATAAGCACAATTCTATACCAAGAGAGGGCCCCGAGTGAAGTAAGAACAAGCACAGCTTTTTATAGTCAAGTCAAAGAAACATCCTTAAAAAGACATGGAAGCGCACAGAATTAGAGATAGTAGGTTATCTCCAGAACGAAAGTGTGCCAAGACACCTTTCCCCTCCAAGCATCCATGATGATGATCTGGCGGAGACTCGGATACGATTAATCCGTGAAATCACCTGATGGGCAGAATCACCCCGCGGACATGTTGCTCACCGCCTGGAAACTGCAAAGCAACCCGCCAAACAAACTGCCCGTCCTGGAATGAAGCTCACAGCTTTTTTTCTTAAAGCGTTCACAAAAGGGTGGTTTCTGAGGATTCTACCCACATTACGATATATATCTCTCTTGCACATTTAAATTAGTTCTCTTTTTCTCTCATACGACCTCACTGGCTACATATCCGCTATTACGCATACTTATCCCCGCTTCAATATGGCTGACAACCTTGGAGCTGTTGCGCAGCTTCTAGAAGCAAGCTTGGACCCGAGGCAAAATAAGCAAGGTAAGCCCAGAATCTTTTCATG
Organism: Aspergillus nomiae NRRL 13137; assembly: GCF_001204775.2. NCBI lineage: Eukaryota > Fungi > Ascomycota > Eurotiomycetes > Eurotiales > Aspergillaceae > Aspergillus > Aspergillus nomiae. The sequence goes on from NW_015378073.1 coordinate 14,117, forward strand.
CTGTCTATTTTCTTATGAACGCCCAATGGCTGATCTTATTAGCCGAACTTGCTCTGCGTCAGGAAGAACAAAAGCCCGGCTATTCCTTGCAGCTCCTTCAAATCACGGCGTCCGGTTCCTATCCCTACAATACCCGTCTCGCCAGTGCACTTTGCTTCAAAAATTTTATCAAGCGAAACTACACAGACGAAGATGGAAATTATAAGCTTCAACTCGATGAGGTGACGACCATAAAGCAGGAACTGATCAGCTTGATGATCTCGGTTCCTGCGGGCATACAGTCTCAGTTGGGAGAAGCTGTGAGTGTGATCGCCGATAGTGACTTCTGGGAGCGATGGGATACTCTAGTGGATGTAAGCTTTCATTGTACAAAAGCAGCGTATGTTTACCTCCCTCTATTGACACTCGCAGGATCTCGTCTCAAGACTCCAACCGAAAAACCCTGCAGTCAACAACGGTGTCCTGCAAGTTGCCCATTCTATCTTCAAGCGATGGAGGCCCCTGTTCCGATCCGATGATCTTTATAGAGAGATCAATCACGTTCTAGATAAATTCGGAAACCCTTTCTTGGCTCTCTTTGAGGTATGACTATTAAAATCGCGCCTCGGTTCGATTGAGCAGGGCTATGAGAAATATCAACGGTGGTTACTAATACGTATCCTCCTATACAGGGCCTCGACTCATATCTCGAAGAACACAAGACCAATAAGGACAACCTTGTCCAGGGATTCACACAATTCAACTTGATGATCAAACTTCTGTATGATCTTTCTTGCCACGACCTTCCTCCGATGTTCGAAGAGCAAATTTCAGGGATAGCTACTCTTCTGCTCAAGTACCTCACGTACGACAACCAGCTGCTTCATACCGATGACGACACCGAGGCTGGCCAATTAGAATTTGTGCGGGCTGGAATCTTTGAAGTCCTGACACTCTGGGTACAAAAGTATATGGATGAGTTCAAGCCTCATGTCGAACAGTTTGTGGGTAGTTCTTGGAGCTTCTTGGCTACAATCGGCCAAGAAACAAAGTACGACATTTTGGTTAGCAGGGCACTCCAGTTCCTGACTTCAATTGCGGGTATGCCTGAACAGGCCGCTTTTTTCCAAGATGAGAACACTTTGAGCCAAGTTATTGAAAAGGTCATTCTGCCCAACGTGAGTCTGCGTGAGTCAGATGAGGAGCTATTTGAGGATGAACCCATTGAGTTTATCAGACGAGACCTTGAAGGATCAGATAGCGAGACAAGACGACGTGCTGCCACCGATTTCCTGAGGAAGTTGGCCGAGAAATTCGAAAGCTCCGTAACAAAGGTTGTTCTGCATTACACCGAAGGCCACCTTGCTCAATACACCAGCGATCCGGCTTCCAACTGGAAGGCTAAGGATACCGCAACTTACCTCTTCTCTGCCATTGCAGCAAAGGGTGTTGCTACCGCTAGCCACGGAGTGACTGCAACTAATTCGTTGGTCAGCATCACTGATTACCTCCAGAAACATCTTGCTGCAGATCTAGTGGCTGGAGATGATGTGAATCCCATTCTCAAAGTCGATGCGATCAAATACTTGTATACTTTCAGGAGCATCATCACTAAAGAGCAATGGCAAGAAGTGCTTCCTCTAGTGGTCAATCACCTGGGCTCCTCGAACTACGTGGTCTACAGTTATGCAGCAATTGCTGTTGAAAGAGCACTCTACCTTACAGATAACCAGGGTCAGCCAATCATTGCGCCCAACACAATTACGCCTCTGGCCAAGGATTTATTAGAGCACATCTTTGCGTTGATCCAGAAGGATCCGGCCCCCGAAAAAGTGCAGGAGAACGAGTTCCTGATGAAATGTGCTATGCGGGTACTCATTGTTATCAAGGAGGACGTCGTACCCCATACAGACTCTGTTTTGCAAAATTTGATCAACATCACCGAGGTCATCAGCAGGAACCCGAGCAACCCAAGATTCTACTACTTCCACTTTGAAGCTCTGGGTGCCTTTATCAGGTACTTCGGCCCCGAAAACTCCTCTAGCACTATGCATTTGCTGACAATCATAGATTTGCTGCCCCGGCGAATCCCGATAAGCTTGAGCAAGCTTTATATCCTCCCTTCGCCGGAGTACTCCAAGGCGATGTGCAAGGTAAGGATGACTATAACTCGGCCATCACTTGGTTCTTAAGTACTGAGATATGTTTAGAATTCATGCCCTACATCTTCCAGCTCTTTGCGGCACTTCTCGAAGCCAACCCTTCGGGATCGCTGCCAAATTACTACCAGAATCTGGTTGCCCCTATCCTGATGCCTGTCATGTGGGAGTCGAAAGGCAACATCCCTGCGCTCGTGCGACTCCTCTCGTCTATCATTGCCCGCGGTTCTCAATTTATCCTGGAGAACCAACAGCTTTCGAATGTCTTGGGTATCTTCCAGAAACTGCTTTCCACTAAGGCGAATGAAAGTTATGGTTTTGACTTATTAGAGTCCGTTGTTGCCAATTTCCCTCCGTAAGTTAACTGCCATAAGGGTTCGACTTCTTTCAGGCCCATTAACATTACCACAGAAACGCGCTGGAGCAGTACTTCATCTCGATCATGCAAGTCATTCTTACTCGCCTCCAGAATTCGAAGACAGAAAATCTCACTGGCAGATTTGTCCGATTCTACCATTTCATTTCTGCCCATGATGAGAAGGGCTACAGCGCCGATTTCTTCATTCAGGTCACAGATAAAGTGCAATCTGAGTACGTGGGCCCCGAGAAAGTTGTTTTTTGATACCTTCACCATACTGACTTTATCAAGCCTGTTCACTCCGATCTATCTGAACATAATTCTCCCTGACACGCAGAAGCTTGCTCGTCCGCTGGATCGCAAAACTGCAGTGCTGTCATTCACCAAGACGCTTGCTAATTCCGATGCCTTTGCGACCCGGTACAAGAAGGGGTGGGGCTTTACATGTGAAGCCTTGCTTAAACTTCTTGAACTCCCTCCCCTCCCAGCGAGCAAGGACGACATTATCGCTGAACATGATGTTGAAGATATGGCATTCGGTGTAGGGTTCACGGCTCTGAACACCGTACGCCCACAGACCAAGGACCCGTGGCCGGAGACCGGAGGCGACCTTAAGGCTTGGGTTGGCCAATATCTGAAGGAAGCCGACAAGAAGTCTAATGGACGGATCTCTGGGTTTGCACAGGAGCGTCTAAGCGACGAAGCCAAGACAGTCCTCGGCAGCTACATTGGCTGAAGTGGAGCAAGTCTTAGGTAGTCTCTGAGGAATTATTGTTACCCTGCCCTAAGGTAGTCAGTCGGTACCGGCCGTATAACAGCCCGGGAAAACTAGCCTTGATACCTCAAAGCAAAAAAGAGAAAGTTTTTTAAAAAAGAGGGAAAAGACCGAATATGCCTTTACGAAATGTTATTAGATGAAACAAAGCTCTCCCTCGCTCTTCTATATGCGAGATTATTCTTTACAATACCGTCCTGTTGACTGTGAATATCGATTTTTACCTCGTAGACTAACGATGAGTAGAAAGGTCTGACATAAGGAGGATATCTATAAGTCTGTAGGCCGTGCCGTCATAATATTGATAAATCATTTGACCTGCACCTAGTTTGGCGGGGCGTGCTTTGACGAGACATCGCCGACCAGCTCCTGATGGCCTTCTTCACCATCACGATCCTCCTGCTCTTGCACTTCCTCCTGACCCTTCCCCAGTTCGCGATACTTTCTCCGGCTCTTCTTCACCTTACTAGCCTTCTTCTTCCGAGCACGATCAGCTTTGATCGCCGCACGGCTCTGGTCTCCTTTCTCTGCCTGCTCCACTTTATCGGCGAGAATTTGTCGCGCGATCTTCTCATTCTGGGAACGGGAGCGAGTGGCTTGTGATTTCACCACGAGACCGGTAGGTTTGTGGATGAGTTGAACGGCAGAGTTGGTTTTATTCTACCGATTGCGATTAGCCAATACCGATTTAGATGAGAGATTGAGTCAATGGCGTACAATCTTTTGACCTCCAGGGCCAGTGCCCTTGAGATATGAAATGGTCAGATCGGCATCGTCAATTTTTAGCCGGGGCGGTAATGGCTTATCGGTAAGATGAAAGGTGGTTGTGAAGGGTCTAAGAGGGGCGATGGGTTTGGTATATGGGACGAGATTACGCGGGACGAGGGTTCGTAGTAGTAGCATGGTTCATGATGGCTACTGTTTTGGCATTCTGCGAGAGGTTCCAGTATTACCATATTACAATACATACACTTCGAGATTTCGGCCAGAACTGCAGCGAATTCGCAGACGAACTAGTCCCATTACGATTTAGTGTGATACCAGCACGCAGGATACGAGTACGAGAGGACATTGATGCCTCAGGCAGCAGAGGACAATCCACAGCGAAATATTGATCAGGATACTATGGGGACTTTTCTCATAACATTGCCGGCTATAATACTACCATACATGGCTGGTCCCTCCTTCTCCTACAATCGTCATCGCTGATGAACCTGCTGATGAATCATCCCGTATGATGTGCAGGATCATCAAGAACCCTTTATCACTAGTACTTTGAAAATGCGCCAAGCGTAGGGTGACGTACGCATCGGGTGGGTTTCAAAAGGACATTGAGAAAGTCTCTTTTGTATTTCTTTATTTCTTTATTTCTCTCTTTTTTTTTTTTTTTTTTTTTTTACAGAATGGTCTGTGTGATGACAACGAAACAAGGTTCGCATAGTTCAGAGACAAAAGAAAGAGCAATTCAATTCGTGACTGATTAGAGGAAACATTCAGTATCCTTTCGTTTACTAATACTAGCTAGCAATTTATTTTTATTTTTATTTTTTATTTTTTCCATCTTTTTTCTTTGTTTGCCTTCATTCTCTGTGGTGGAGGAGGGTCTAGACAGACAAGTCGATTCAGACTTTCAGTGGGTGCTCTGGACCCTGAAGTGGAGCCCAATTCCAGATGCCACCAATGCATGGATTGTGGCTCAGTCGGTGGATTTCCCCCCAACATGAAACACCGTTCGGAGCCGAAAGTGAGAAGTTTGTTGGTCTTGCACTGAAGCTATTCTTAGTCAAAATGAACCTTCATAATTTCATAGTGAACAAAAAATTAAATGCATCTTGACATGCAACTAAACATCCTTTCTGTTATCTCCCCCGCATTGACAACCTTTTTATTTGCTATTCAATCATTTTAGCTTCTGTAGACCGACAGGGTGCTTTTTGTCGATCAAACCTGCATCGGTTCTTTTTCTTTTTCTTCCCCCCCCTCCCTTCTTTTCAATCTTACCTTTTTCAACTTTGCTGCCCCTTCCCGGAAAGTTCATAAGGATAATTATAGTTATGCATGCCTGGTAACCATTATCTTTCCAAACAATTGTTTCTCACCGGCAACACACAAAATACCACGTGGTTACTTCCTCAATTCAGTCTGATCCTTACTTCCCGTTCCCCTGGCATTTTTCATTTTTGGTTGAAAAAGGTCCGTACTTTCAGGGGCAAATTCGACCAAGAAGCGCCCTCTGCTACTCGGCCTGTAAACTCCAACTTTCCTGAAGTGGCATCTTTTTTCCCCGCTCAATCCCTCTGTCGCAAACAACGAACATTGCATTACGATCATGGCCCTCCTCTGGATCCCAGCCTCTTTCGCCCGTTGGATTCGGCTGAAAATATATCAGTATGAGGTGACTTTTGCTGTATACATGCTCACACCAACCGAAAAGTTCATTTTTAGTATGCTCACTCAAAAGAAAAAGGCCATTGGAGAACGAAGGAATCGCGTTAACAAACTAAAACAGACTCCCTCCTCCTTACACTGATCTCAATGATCATCACCGCTATTTACGTCTACCTCCCCGATCACATCAGGTCCATCTACGGCCACCTCTACTATTATTGGGCTGGCGAACGTCCCTTCATATCCTCCGCCTTGCCATCAATCAGCTCGGTATTCCGCGAGACCGGCACCCAGGCGCTAGAGGTCATGTACGAGACAGCAAAAATAATGCTGCTGCTGCCACCGATACGATCCGCGAATTATAAGTTTCTTGACTGTTGGCAATGGCGAGCGATCCTATCCTTTTTCCTTTCTCCTGTCTGGGCCGTGGCGGATTGTGGCTATCCGGTTTCTGTACAACTCAAGCGTGATCCCATCGGCGCCATCTCTTGTGTGATGCCCTTATCAACATACCTTGGAATAATTTCTACCTTTCCACCTCTTACGCATTTCTGGTCCTTGAGCATGGGTTGAGGTCTCAGCTTAGCAGCACTGCCTGCGATGTCTGGACGCACCTTTTCCATGCTGGCGTTGTGACGTTGTTCATACGGAGTTTGAGCGAGTTGTTCCTGAGCAGGCCGGCGCATCTTAGGAGTTCTTGTGTGCATTCTTCGCTCTTTCTGCAATTTGGCCTTCAGGGTTCCGAACATTCATAGCAGCGAAGCCTTGATTATTACTGTTCCGATGAAATACCCTTAACAGCGAAGTCAGCTTAATTCTTTCCCCCAAGATACCATCGCTGTGGAAATAATAACTCTATGCCCCAAGTCGACCATATTACCATACCTTTATAAGCGCCTGTTTACTTGGTATTATGTGATACCAGGACTGTAACCATTATTTTTAACCAACAAACGATACTAGGACATAGTCCTGCAGAACCGTGGACTAAAACGCTATCGTAGCGAAAGAATGTACAGGCGAAATAAAACTCGTAACCAAAAACTAGATGCCCATTTTAGAACCGAATTCAACTCCCGACATGCCCAGAGAAGAGTGTTAAACAAGAACAACATAAACAGTAGTACACGTGCAACTGCCACATGATAACTCCACCAACCTTTTGTCGGGCTCCCATGCCACTCTAGCCCCCGCGGAAAGGCAGCGCGCTTCCTTTCGTATAGAACCGGCCCCCGCCATTATCTTCGACCAACGTAGTCCCAGGACTTTACCGTAAACCCGTGTCCATAATCTTCAACAATTTCACTCCGCGTTCTGTGCTTGACTCTCAGCCTGCATGTGGGCTTCAGCCTGGGCCTGGGCCTCCCGTTGCCGCTTCTCTCGCCGAACAGCATCCACCATGCGCATTCGCGCAAGTTCCTTGTCAATCTCTTCCTTCTCGAGAGGAATCTTATGCGACTGTTCGGTAGTAGGCCAGAAGCCGGGGACACTGAAGCGGTCGTCGAGGTTTGTTCCGAAATAATACATCCATCCAATCGGGAAAAGAACGTACATGCCGAACTAAAACGGTCAGAGTCAAGCTCCAGAGATAGCGGACAGCTGAATTGATCAAGAAAATACCTTGAAAACCTCGAGGTTTCCACCTCGTAATCTTTGGAGAATGTTGGACATAGTGAGGTGTGGTTTTCAAATGCAGTGGAGGGTGAGAGGCGAAGAAGTCCTGAGCAAACCCGTGATTTTACCCTCGGATTCTCGTTGCTTGCGTTTCCCCTTCTTCTAGCAGAAGTTTGAACTTTATGGCGCTACCAGGAAAACTGCGCAATTGTTTTGTTTAAAGATTAACCATGGACCAACAACGAATGACCGAACATACGATATGCATTACAGAGCCTCCGGCTTGCCGATGATCAACTATGCAAACGAGACAAACTTACCACGTGCCGTTCACCTGACCTGAGTCACCTGACCAGTTAATATGCCTCGGCTGCTGCATGGCGCCGGCTCCTCGGCCTCCCCGCAATTATGAGCGCCGGTAATAGTATACCCGCTGAGTTGGCAGGGGTATCGACTGCCGGGGCATTGCTCATGGATTACTACTTCCGTGCCGAGTGGAATGCCCCCTCACATTCATTGTTTATCTGACATCTATTAGACATATAATTAGAAGCTAATAAAGAAGCCACCTCCACTCGATCGTCAACTTAGCTCATCGAATATTCTCTCTTGACCCAAACTACTAAATCTAGTTCTAATCCACTTTCTACTATTGACTCCCCATATAATCTTTCAGCCAGCTATAGACGCAATGTCAAACGAAGACCTCGTCACAGTCACTTACCAAGATCGGATTGCGATCATCACATTCAACAGGCCGGAGAAGCTCAATGCTCTCAACCAAGACCTGTATTACCTTCTCGGGGAACGTCTCCGGGAAATCGACAAGCGCGAGGATATCTTCATCACCATTCTAACCGGCAAAGGGCGATTTTTCTCCGCGTAAGCACCCATGTCCTGCATAGCGCAAGCCAGGACCCAATTGATCTAACACAATCTAGCGGCGCAGATGTTACCTCGACCCGGCCATCCGGCGACCTGAGCAGCAGTGTCCGTCGCGAGCTCACGCGATCCTTCGTCGTCAATAACCTCGACATCACGAACACCGTGGCCCACCACTCCAAGATCCTGGTCGCTGCTCTCAACGGCCCTGCAGTCGGTCTTTCCGCCGCCCTGATCGCCATGGCCGACTTCATCTACGCCACGCCGCACACCTTCCTGCTCACCCCGTTCTCGTCCCTTGGTCTTGTCGCTGAGGGTGGCTCTTCGCGCGCTCTGGTCGAGCGTCTTGGCATCTCCAAGGCGAACGAGGCGCTCATCATGAGCAAGAAGATCACCTGTGAGGAGCTTGTGGCGACTGGGTTCGTGAACAAGGTTATCGAGGCGCCGTCGGGCAGGAAGGACGATTCGGATGGTTTCCTGCAGAAGGTCCTCGAGGAGGTTGAGGATCGTCTTGGTACTCACCTGAGCCAATCTAGTCTCCTGGGCATTAAGGAGTTGATCCGCAGGCCGGAGCGGGAGATTCTGGACCGCCAGAACTACCTTGAGGTGTTTGCTGGGTTGCAGAGGTTCCTGAAAGGTATCCCACAGGAGGAGTTTAGGCGGCTGGCTTCGGGGGAGAAGAAACATAAGCTGTAGTGGACGTGATGTTTGTGGCTGAATTGAGACGTTTGTCGGATTCTGTAAATACGGGTCAGGGATACGTAGATATGCTTTTCTAGATTAAGAACATGTCATACGTTATTGAATGGTATGTTTGACTACAGTGGAAGTAGGTTTCCTTGGTTACCAGTAGGCAAAACCCTTTTTTCTATTCTGTGGAATAATTGTTTGTGTGTTAGAAGAACACAATCCCCATTGTTTTTCCTTATCCGTTAGTTCATAAACGCCGTCTAATCCCCGAATACTCCGTTGCAATAAAGCTGAGAAGCCTGTCATTGTCCACGATCACTATCTGTATCCGACTCTTGTGCCTGCTTGGCTAGAATATCTTGCCATTTGCCCAAGAACTCACTCATACCACCTGGTCCGGAAATCGAGGCATCGACCACCTCCTTGGGCAATTTGTGTGCCGAGTACTGTGGTGTGGTAAACGCATAGGCTTCCGGATCATCATGCTTCACGAGACGGAACTCGGGGAAGAAGGGAGAGTCCTCGTCCACCTCATCGGCGGCCTCATCCTCCGTATCAGACGATTCAGATCCTTCAGCAGCTCCCACTACATCAGTGACAGTGTTCCCATTGAGCGATAGTCGGACGAACTGCTCTTCGGCGCCGTCCTCTTCCTGGATTCCGATTGGGTCTTTCATGTTCAAGATCTCAAGCCAGCTGAACAACAACGGATCGGTCCTCACAGCCCAAGGATTGATGTCGATGAGCCAAACACGCTGATGTGGAGGAGGAATGTACACATCGAAGACAAAGCTAGGATCAGGGAACGTATCCTTAAGTTTCTCATCGAAGAATGCTTGAATTCGGGATCGGAGGGTCTCGCGCAAAGGGAAGAGGAAGTCAAAGTGGTTTTGGTCCCGCTGACAAATACAGAGAAGCACGCGATCGCGCACGAAGCACCGAAACTCAAGGGACGGATTGAAGTTGACGTATTTGCGAAGCACGAGATGGTATGGAACGTCGGGAGTGGTGGTCGAATCTAGCGTATCTGGGACGCAATCGTCAAAGGGAAGCTCCAGGTCATGACTGATAAAGTCACTGCTTTTCAACAGCAGGTAGATGTCGTTTGGTGTGCGGCATTGCATATCGTTTGTCGCGGCCATCCAGGTTGCATCCTTGGGGGCACTCCAATTCAACTTCGGGGTAATGATACCTCCAAGCTCGGAGATTGTCGTCTTGATCTGGGTGTGGATTTCTTCCCATTCGGTCGATGGGTCTGGCTGTTCGTCGGCCTCGTCATCGGAATACGTGTCTAGGTTGTCGTCGTCTGTGGGTGTGGCATTTTCGGGAGGCAATACGATACCGTCTGCGCGGAGATAGGAGATGAAAGGAAGTGTCAACGGGATAAGACGCGATTTGGGTGTGAGCGCACGGTAGCTGGGAGAATCCTATGAGTACAGTGTGTAATGTACGAGTAGAAAAACATACCGAGGTTGCCAGTCATGATAAGAACAGTGCAAGATGTGAGAGTGAGTGACTGGAGGAAAGGGGAGTCGTTGAGGCAGGTCTGTTGAGGCCTCCGCCGAAGGCGGCACCTCAGTGTCAGAGTGAGGCATTATATCTGCAGCTGTTGTGATCTTCAAGATGTTCAAAAATGTGTCTAGAAGTGGGGGGCAGAAAATGATAGGGAAGTCATTCCGCGGGGTTTTATTTCGCAGGATGAGTCAAATCACTTGCCTCTTGCGGTATGGTCAGTACCGAAATGACAGTACTTTACAGCTCCACGCAGTGAATTTCTGGAATACTCTCTCACAGGGTCCATGCTTTTTACATACCGCCTTTGTTCAGGTACCAGACCGTAGGACTAGACCTACTTTAGGTAGGCGGTGTAGATTTGGATTGGCTGTTCCAGAGATACATTGCAGGTCACTGTATCCTCCTGCCACGTGCTGCCTCAGGCACACACCGTAAGCGTCATTACTGCCTGTGTAGCAAGACGAAGTGGCAGCATTCCGCTCCGTTGGCCACTCTCGCCTTCCACCTGTTTCCTATTCCATAATGGCGTCAGACGGCCCAGATCCACAGAGCTTGAAGTCATGGCAGGATGCATTCCAGTATCCAATTCCTACTGTGCGCCGTGTGGAACAGGAGCTCCGCCGGGACATCGCCAGCAATAAGGAGAAGCTCCGAGCTCTTGTTGGGTATGACTGCAAATGCCAATCAGATCGTATTCCAAGCTAATTCTGCGCGCGTATCCAGGACGAGATATCGAGAGCTTGTTGGAACGGCCGAAACGATCGTATCGATGAACCGCGAGATGCAGGAGGTGGATGCGACCCTGGCAGATGTCGGCCGAAGATGCAACCCACGATTAATGGAGAAGAAAGTTACACATTTCAGTCAAATCAAGGGAGATATTCACGACAAAGGTACAGATTACCGCGTACTTGGGCCTCCACATGCTCGGGAGCTGATCAGGTTTTAGGCGCAACCAAACGAGCCGTTGGAGCCCAGCTTGCTTTGCTTCACCGCTGTGAGACGGCTATATCTCGTTTATTGAGGAGGCGTGATTCTCTTCTTCTAGGAGCCAAGCTTGTGGTTGTGTCTCGACTCCTGCATAAAGCACTGTCTCAGCAAAAGACCGTTCCGCCATTTCTTGAAAGCCTACGGAATCAGATTGCTTCACTGAGGCAAACCCTTTTGAGAAGAGTCAACAAGTGCCTAGCCTCAGATTCATCAACAGCGGATGATATCATTGAGGTCTTAGCTTCTTACTGCCTAGCTACGAGCTCCTCCTCCGAAGATGCTATTCGTCACTTTCATAGGGTACGAGAGGAGGTCATTGAGAGCCAGCTAGGGCTTGATGACCCGTCAGGAGGAAACATTCTGAAGGCCTTGGGACTATACGTTAGTACACTTCAAATATCTAAGATCTTACTTTCCCGTCGTCTATCGGATGTTCTTGGCAAGTTGAAAGCACGCCCTATCCTGACTGATCCGGAAATTCACAATCTTGACGACCTGAACCTTGATGTTTTGGGGCGCTGGGTGCCACCTGACGTGAGTAACTTCACACCTTGGATCAAACTGAGCGAGCTGTCCAAGTCTGAAGTTGAGAAAACACTGAAAAAATGGTCGAGACAAGCCTTTGAGAAATTTGTCCAAGGATGTCAGAAGAACTTGAAAAGCTGGCTAGACTTCACAAACTTACTTTCGCTTCGAGAAAAGGCCTTGGAATTCTGGCTGCGCTCCTGGACCTCGACAATCACACATTCATCCCTTCAAGTGTTAGAAGGCGTTCGAGGGATCTTTAACAACCGTCTGATGGATATCTTATCTGATCAAGCAAGGTCGTTGACAGACTTTGGCCAGGATGTCACATCTAAGATCTCAGCCTGGGACAATACAGACCACGTAACCGTTCAGTCACTTTGGGATCATGAACTGATGGTCTCCGATTACTCAAATGGCGCTGACGCCTTCAAATCAGCCATTGCTGATAGACTCCTTGGCCGTGATGGAGAGGTTTCTAATATGTTAAGGGGATATCAATCTTGGCTCACGTCTATTGCAAAGTCCAAAGAGGCCATTGATGAACTACGGCAGATCCGGTGGAAAGACATTATTGAGGAGGGCGATGATGAAGACTTTGACCTAGATACCACAGCGGCATTAAGCGAAGACGACCCTCGACTGCTACAGGACGCACTTCAGTCTGCCGTTAGGAAAGCCTTCGATGATCTTCAATCTTCATTTGGCGATGCATTCCAAGCCTTTGGAGACACGAATCATAGTGGAAAGGCTGCATTTATTCTTAGACTCATCAGGCTTGTTCGGCGAGGCTTCCCCAACCAACTTATTACCGATGAATTCACTTTCTCGAGAGATATTGTGCCTCAGTTGCAGGAAATGCTTGCCACTGAGGTGGTTACGCAAACATCTTCGTCGAAATTGCTAGCCAAACGGGGTGCTCGGGTTCCAGGTAGAAGCCTTTGGGAAGGCGATCCTGAACTTCCGATCCAACCATCTCCCTCTACTTTCAAGCTACTACGTCGCCTTGTAGGGTCCATGGATCGTTGCGGCCCGGGGCTTTGGGATGTCACAACCGTTCAAGTTCTCAAGCGAACCTTACAAAGGGAGCTCTCAAACACTATCCCCACGACTATCGAAGCTCTGAGCTGCTGTAACACTGATAAAAGCGAAGAAAATACCGATTTGGATGGGGGAAAATCCCCCAGTGAAGAGGAAGGTCAAAACAGTGAAGAAGATGAGCGGGCAAAGGGTGAAGACGTAAACGAGTCACGAAACGCTCACGATCTGAAACTTCAACTCTATTTTGATACGGCCTATCTGAACAATGCGTTGGCAGTGAAGGGCCCCGAACAGAATCTACTAATGGACGTTCTAGAAAAGCTTCGCGGCGATCTTGGATCTGCGGAAAACACTGCCAGAACCATGGAACATAATGCTGCTGAGTATTGGAAGCGTACCCAACTGTTGTTCGGGCTTTTAGCAATCGGTGGGGGGCAGTAAGTTGCCATAATTCTATTTTAAGATACAGAGAGGCAGATAGCACCAGGAGAAGTCTGTTTGTATATAGTATTGAACAATGAACATGGGGAAGAGGAGTTGGACTCTGCTAGTCTGTGATACGGTAAGCAGCAGATACCTTAATGAGAATAAGATGCGGCTTTAATCCGCTAATCCCAGGCAGGTTTAGCTCTTTCCGCGGGGGATTCTCACCGCCCACGTCACGTTTCCGGGGACTGCATCAAGTTGGCCGCGGGAAAACGGAATGGTTCTGGTGACCGACTCATCCGCCACACCTGCTCCATGTTTCCAACGCCGTCTTTCCCTGGACAAACTCCATAATCATTCCCTTCGCCATGGCTACCCCGAGGCTACCCTTCCTCTACCCGAACTTGATGCGCGCCGTACGTTCATGCGAACCCGCTACCCATCGCTCCGTACGGATCCCGTCCAAGAACGGCCACGCTCCTTTTCATACCACTCGGCGGCAGGCCCAAGAAACATACCATCGACGATACGGGCCTGCTGCTGCGGAGGCAAACCTGCCACCTCCACAACGACCTAAAGATGAATTGAATCATTCACAAGTGCCACAGCAAGCGCCGAAGGATACCAACACGCCGCCGAACACTGCCCCTCCCGAAAAACTGCCCCCCAAGGATACCAAGAGCAACATCCCAGAAGTGGCTACCCAAGGGAAGGACCAAGAGCCCTCGGAGCCTAGCGACAAGAAGAAATCGGACGAGCCCACTCCTCACGAGGAATCTGCAAACGAAAGCCACGACGTTGAGCCGCTCTCCGCCTCTCCAACCGAGGATGTTGGGGAAGAGCGACACGAAGAGCGACATGAGGAGCAACACGAGCCTCCAGATAGATCAGGCCCTCTCGATGATGTGCTTCATATGCCTTCTCCCTCGTCCTATCTGATGCCGTCCGATGCGGCGACTCCCAGTGGCAAACCACATTTGGCGCCGCCGCCCTATATTCATCATTTCGATACCTACTCCCTAGTCCGTGACCTCTCCAAAGGTGGTTTTACGGAAGACCAGTCTGTCACAATCATGAAAGCAGTTCGGAATATCTTGCACAACAATCTCGATATGGCGAGACAGAACTTGACTTCTAAGTCTGATGTTGAGAATGAGTCATATCTATTCAAGGCGGCTTGCTCGGAGCTCCAGTCATCCTTACAGACCGCTCGGAACTCCGAAATGCAGCGACAGCGTGCGTCGCGGACACAACTTCAACACGAGGCCGATATTCTCTCCCAGCGAACGAACCAAGAGCTTGCTGGTTTAAAAGACGATATTAAGGCGATGTTCAACGACCATAAGATGACGACGCGGGAGCAACAACGGAGCATAGATACCTCTGTTCAGGAGCTTAACTATAAGATCACGGTCTCTCTAAACAGCGACGGTAAAAGTGAGATTGAGGGTCTCCGTTGGATTCTGACGAGAAGGGCCGCCTTCGCTATTGCCGCAAGCGCTTGTATGTCCCTTCATGTTCTCATCGAATGTTCTAAATACTGACCAGACACAGTCATGATCATCTCGTTCCTTAAATTCTATTCGTCACGCAAGGCACAAGACGCTGCTGAGGAGAAGAAGAAAAAGGTGGCGGCTAAAAAAGCTACAGAGAAACAGGCAGCGAAGGAACCCATAATTGGTTCTGTCGTGCCAGTTCCAGAGGTACATCTTACCGAATCTCTGGGCTGAGAACGCTGGTTTTATGACCTCAATGGTAGTTTTCATTTCCCTTTGTAACTGCATGTACAATACACTGTTATGCTCGGCTATACGTTCACTACTTCGACGCACTGGACTCGCCCCTTTGCTACATTTATCTTCGATACCCCAGGGTCACGCTTCCAGATGGAATATAGATATATAGACTTTCATTGAATTGCACATCTTCATGGCAGATTACCTGCACCCCCCTACATGTCCTTATGCCCACAACTCTTCCAATTTAAAACTGACCATTGACAACGTGCTTAATATGTCCGCATCAAGGAAAGGTGAGAGGGGGGGAAAATTGTATATGGAATTCGTTTATAGTATTATTGTCTTAACATAAACACATCAAGATAGGGATTCATTATCTTAGAAACATGAAGATAGTTTGGGGGTCTGAAGGCAAAGAATGCCCAAAGAAACACATAGCGCGGATTCTCTAGAGCTCTAAAAATCAAATCTCAAAGCAATAGTAGGCTCATTTTGCTGGGCTTGCACACTGTCTCTGGTACTCTTACTGGCACCAGAGTCAACATTCACACTTCGAAGGATGTCTTCGAGAAGAGCTTTCTGTTCTAGAGTCATCGTAGCCACAAGAGCCCGGAACACTGACTGGTCTGTCTTGGCGAGTTCCAGTAGATGAACAGCCGTCTCTTTGTAAACTGCTTGCCCTTCTCTTTTTCCACGTGCAAGGAGGGCCGACATGACAATGGACAGGGCAGTGGGTATATCGCTGGCGTTGCTAACGTAGGAGACTAGTGTGCGGGCGATGACGGTTCTTGAATTCTCTGGGTCGTTGGGGACGTCGCCATTGTCCATGGGGCAGCCTACTAAGAAGCTGATCAGGCGAGGGAACAAGTATTTCGCAATTACTTCTTCTGTGGGAGATCCTGTTGAAGACAGAAGGATTGATCGGAGGCAGCCTGCCGCAACGTTTGCGAGACCGACGTCCTGAAGGCAGTCCAGGAACTCGTTGAGGATGCGGACAATAGTGGGGTCATTAGGCGGGAGGACATGGCCTCCTGTGGTTAATAAGATGGTAATCGCCAAAAGCGTGTTCTTGGCGCAAGGCAAAGAAGACTCGGACTCGCGACGCTGGGCGATTGTGAGAGTGGTGAGGAAACGGGTGAGGCAGCCGCGCAACTGACGCGCGACCACGTGAAGGTCGTCAGACTTTTCTGGTCCAACGTCCTCGGATGGCTTATACTTTGAACAAAATGTTTGAAAATTGGAAGTGCCTGAGGAACGACCTCTGATTGGCATAGCCCAGTGGCAAGAATGGTGGTGAATATGTGTAAGATGCATGCGTTCAGGTCATTGCGAATGATGGATGGGAAAATGGACGCAACGTTCACAAGAGATGACAAGGCGAGACGGATGAGTGATAGAGCATCATCTGATCCCACGTTGAACCGCGCAAGAGGAACCGACTCACGAAGGTTCGGTAGTAGCCCGGCAAGAACAAGAATGATACTTCTGGTCAGCTCGAAGAGCTGCTCAATATCATCGGACAAATGATCGCTTCGTCCCTCGCTGCCCTTTGCAGAGGGATGATCCAGAGACAAGTTTCGCGCTATTTCAACGATGACATTCTGGATGGGCGTCCCTTCAGTCAACGCGAGACGGTCAAGGGAATCCATTGTCTCCGAAAAGATAGCATCCTGGTAGATGGCATTTCCGGATATTATTGGCCGGAGAATCCGCTTGAGAGCTTGCAGAATCTCTAGTCTCTGCGACGCCGTAGTAGACTGGTCAACAAGGGCTTCGAATGCCAAACCGAATAGAACGAAGAAGAACGCAACTGGTTCATCGCGGTAATTAATATCGTTTCCTTTTTTCTTTGTCTCTCCGTTTGTTACATCTTCATCGTCCGGAGACTTCTCAACAGGTTCCTCATCTGGTTTCATTTTTCCGTCCAATGCGTCGAAGACGAAATCAATGTCCTTTTCCACTAAGCCCGCGATGGCATCAACGAGGCTCAGCCAAGTGTCTTGATAGAACTATAGGTAATGTCAGCTTCCGTGCAATAAGACAATCATAATTTAGGCGTGAGTGGCTGACCTTGAGAAGAGTCTCTCGATTCAAAGCAGCATATACCTCGTCCAAATCATTGCTCAGCGGCCCCGTTCCTAAACTACCAGAAATGTCTGGTTCGAACCGTAGGCGAGCATATTCCTGAAGGGAAGAAAGCCACAGCGGCGTAAGTTTGGCGAGATGAGATTGGACTACCTCATTCAGATAATCTTGCTCGATACTTGCTACTTGAAGCCGAGCCCAAGCAGAATACAGCGCCATCTTTACCATGACCCTGGCGTTTGAGTTGAGACCCTTCAAGTCTCCAATCTCAGTAGTGTCCGGATTTCCTGTACAATATTAGTTAGTATAAGTATTGATAAAATTAAATCTCATGACTCACTTGAGAAGTTCTCAAGACCCAGCACTAGTAATTTTAATATCCTGCCCATCCTGTCTACGTTTGTTACAATTCCTGTTGCAATGAAGGTAGCCGAGACATTGATGGCCCCTGATGCCAACTCGGGAGAAGAATCCGCTGCAAATGCTGGTGTAAGTGCAGAACCGATCTGAGCTTGGTATTGCTCCAGGAGAGACGCTTCTGCAAAGTCTGGATCTGGAGTCTTGCCAAACATCTGGAAAGGGTGTCAGTTTGATGACAAGCATCGAATGAAATACAGACTTACCCTAAGAACTTGATCGAGGATTTTGAGACCCCATACTCGCAGTTCTATCACGTTGGCAGTAGAGGCCGAGAATGCCATCCTCACAATATCTCCCACTCTCTGTTGTAGGGCCAGCTCAGCAGGAATTGTCTGATCAGGCAAGATCTCTTGCTCTACCGTTGCCAAAAGTTCGCTAAGGCAACTGAGGACGAAGTTGCGGGTTTGCCATTTCAGTAGTTCTTGCCCGGGAACAGCCTCATTTACAACGTCTGACTGCCCAGCCCCGGCGATGGCAGATGCAAAGCCGGCAACTTCATCGTCCGGTATATCATTGACAGCAGATTTGACAGCTGGGGTGGGAGGTGGCTCTTCCACTTTACCACGAGTCTTTGTCAATGTGTTATGGAAGCGCTGTACCCACAGTTCAGTCTCCTCTAGAGCAGTCTGCTGCAACCAGTCTTGAATCATGCTCCTGAGGTTCGCATTATCTGGCGTATCGTCGAAGGCAAGCCAGATGCCTTCCTCTAGGGCCGGTGCAGCTTCCAGAACCGATACCGAGTCTCGCTTCATGAGGTTACTTAGTCCTCTGATGGCCACATCTCTCATTAATAGGTTATCCGCAGCGAGCTCGGTCTGCAGACGTTTTACATATCCTGAGAAATCCACGTAATTGGGAGCATAAAGTGACAAATGATCCAAGCATTTAGAGCTTTCAGAAACCAAAGCCGGGTTATCCTCCAACTGAAACTGCCGAAGAAGAGTGAGTATAAGGTTGCGCGTTTTGGCAATGTCTTGGAGATCGGGACCCAAAACGTTGATCAAAGAATCCACGCAACGGCTTATGACTATTGGCGTAAGATAAGACATTTCGATATTAGAGGTTGCAAGAGTAGCAGACTCCTCGTTGTGGGTATCTGCGTAATACACTTGAGCAAGCATACCGAGCGAGCTTGAGACAAATGGCGAAAATGTCAAGCCCGCAGAGTTAGCTACTCTTTCCAGCCCTCCAAGCGCCCAGAAATGAACCACGGGGTGAGGATCATTGCACAAGGACATGAGGACACCGACGATAGTTTTGAGGTGCAGACCAGCTGCCATGCCACCTACCTGAGAATGAATGCAACCCAAGGCAGCAGCACAGCCAGCACGAGCATTTGGCTCTCTATTGTCCACGATTGTGTCGACAAGCCAATTGATCTGCGAGGTAGTGAAGGTATTCCCAGAACTCTCACACAGTCTTCCGAGAGCTTCCACCCCAATGGTTCGAACAACTGGGTCAGCATCGGTTACAAATTTCTAAGACAGTTAGTTCAGTGACTCGTCACATAGGTTTCGGAGTATCCTACCTGCAACAGCTCTTGCAATATCTTGTCAGTCGTAGGGTTGAGCTTTCCACTCGTCGAATTAGAATCTTTGAGGGCAACCTTCAAGGCCTCGAGCAATGCCACAGCGATGTTAACTACCATGGCAGCTTTGCGACCGGGGTTGCGCTGCAAGCTCGAAGAGGAAAGGAAGGTTGCAATCTGCTCTACGCTACTTTCTTGTACTTTGGGAGCATGCAATGGAATAGCAACGGAGAAAAGCTCAATAGCAGCATTGACAACGCCAGTGGAATGCGGATCGGCTAGCAGACAGCCGCCATGTCTTGATGCGTATAGAAGGGCAGAGTCATGCTCACTCCCTTGACAAATAGGGAAAGTTAACTTGATGGGTCAGTTCAACCTGGACTAGCTCTAGGGAAAGCCGGTATACTTACAGCGTCGTCAATAGCCTGGTCTGCCGATTCCACTGCTGACCAAGCCGGTCCATTATCATTCTCATGTTTTCCGGAGAGCGTCATACGAACGTACTCCCTCGCCAATCCAGTTAACCCAAACGCAAAATTGTCATTTAGATCCCACAAACTTTCGAACTGCGCTGTAGAAGCAGCAATTGAGCTTTCAAGAGGACCGGACTGGGCGAGCTCTGGCTCCGCAAAGGACGAAATAGCTAGACTTAAAAGACTGGTCTGAGAGATTACATCTCCATGGCTGAGAGGGTGAACATGGATCAGCTTGGAGAAGCACTGCAATACACGCCGCCGAACCATGGTCGCAATATCATGCAATTGCAGGGAAGGATGAAGACGCTGAGAGATATCCGTCACAGACTTCTGACGGGGCAGGTCATCAAGAAAGCCAACAGTGTTCTGTAGCATAGTAGCGATTCTCCTCGCGCCGTCTGCCGTGATCAATTTGCTATTAAACTCTAGGAACGCTAACAACGACCCCAGTGCAAATTCCCTAACATGGGCAAGGAAGCTCATCTCCAAGTTCCCACGCTGAGCAAAGTTTTCTTTGCCAAGGTGCTTGGGAAGCGCATTTTTCCACAACAGCATCAACTGTGACAGATGTATTTTCACGAAGCTAGGCCCCAGAGGCATTAGGCCTCCGATTAAAATCCAAGCAACCTGAATTTGTGTACTCGCGGCACGCAGTTCGGAGTTGCTGCTCGTCTTCAGGAGATCTGTTGCTTGAGCGAATACCCGAGAATAAACATCAACGGAGCCGTAGAGTGGCTGCAGTCTAGAGGTACTCAACATGGCAGACAGCCCATTTGCATAACCGACACAGCGTCGCGGCGCTTGGCGGGGTGTAGAAAGTTGCCCGACCTCCCTGTTCAAGCTATTTAGACAAATCGTAACGCACGACAACAACTGATGAGGGCAGGCAAGTACAAAGCTGCGCAGACAATGTGCGACATGGACCTGCACAGTATAGCTGGGGTGAGGAAGAACCTGAAGAAGAGCTTCACGGCAGGGCTCAGCTAGGGACACGAAGGCAGAGCCAAGGGATGAAATTAAAGAGGACAGTGCACTAAGAGCGCTAGTTAACGTGTACTTGCTAGGTTCACGACGTTCCTGGATGACTTGAGGGTAATCCTTAAGAATTTCGTTGATCAACCACTTCGCAGCGTTGAGCTGGCTGTTTTCACTAAGCGACTCACGACCAACAGTGTCCTCTAAGATACTTTTGACAAACTTTCTCGTCATGAGAAGTCTGAATCGATTATATGTAACAGTTGGGTGATTCAGGAGGTCAAACAGAAGGTGGTTTGCAATTTCACCATAGCGTTCTTCAACAAATTTGTTGCCCAAAATACGCAGGACATGTTTATAACAGATTGCAATACCTGCGCGTGAACGATTGGATGTTGTGCTGCGCAAATATTGGGTGGATAGTTGGCGAAGAAGGTCGGGTAGAAGGAAGAACAGACGCGACTCGGGTTTCTTGGATACGGACGATTCAGAGACCTCCGCCTCTTCCTCGTCCTCCCCAGGTCGCGGTGCTGGCTTTTTCGATTGTCTCTTTGCTTTCTTGGACTTTGGCATCGGAGCAACCTTGGCTTCTGTGGCATGCAGTTTCGCTAGCGCTCGCGCCAGGCAAGCCGCAGCAGCATGTCTGACTGGAGCGGCTGGGCTGTCAATAACTTTCCAGGTGACTGTCTTGACATGGTCGAAATCATTTGCATTATCGAAGAACGGCGTGGTGTTCACTAGCTGCTCTAGGCATCGGCAAGCATGAACCTGGACGAATGTCGATTTATCTCCGGTAGCTGCATTGCGAGCCTGCTTCCAAATATCTCGCGCCGCCGCTTCATCCACTGGAATCCCCACGCCAACAACCACCTTCCGCAATACTGCAAAAATAGATCCGCGCAGGCCAGTATTATTGTTGGAGTTCTTCAACAGTTTGAGTAGGCTGGAAATGACAATGCCCGCTTGCGCAAAGACACTTTCACCGGCGACCACGAATACCTCACCCAAACAGTGAGCTGCAGCGAATTTAGTTCTAAGCTCTTCATGCTTCCCTGCATTCAGAAGCCCAAGCAAATCAGTGACTGTTTCGAACAGGACCCCGCGATCGCCTTTGCTGAATATAGCTCCAAAACATCGTCCCAGGTTATTGCGCACAACTCGCGTGATCGTCGGTGAGGAAAGAGTGAGGATTTTGAACAACTCCTTTTTCAGAAATTTCTGCTGTGCCGAAACCTGCGGCTTTTCTAGTCCTGAAATATACTGTAGTAGGTCCGATGTGAATGTGAGGAGGTAAAGGTCCTGTTGTTCGGAGGGAAGGGCATGGAGCTTGGTGACATCCAACTCCGCTCGGGGGGCACATTGTCGGAGGAAGTACGTGCAGCGGTTTCAGATGAAGACATTGAATTCGATAGTTCCGATCAGGGCGTTGCCAATAAGGTTTCCCTGAGAGGAAAATAATACGTATCTAAATTAAGGAGAAGGAAACTGGTGATATGTGCGACGGAATAAATGAGTGTCTTGTCTAAATACGGGATACTATATCGGAGACGGGCCCCCTTCTCGGGGCACCTGGCCACACCTCCGTCCGGGGGTGGGCGACGGAGAAAATGTCGGGCCGGTAGTCCATAGATAGGACCATCATAGAGCATTCTCATATATGCGTGCGCACACCTTAAATGCGCCTCCATTGCTCGGCAAGAACCTTGACCATGACGGCAATTGTGAACAGAGGCTTATTCCGGAACGCGCGCGCTCCCAATCGGTGTGCTATTTTTGTCGTGGCTTCGCCAGCAGTTCTCCCTCGTTCGCGGGACATAATCGATGGTCTCAGATCAAACATGACAAGGCAAAGAATGACAAGGCGAAAAGTAAGGAGCGCCAAATTATCGGCAAGGAAATTAGTAGCGCGACGCAAAGTATGCTTTTTGATTGACCCCGCCCTCATAACATGCGCAAGCTAACGGTTATCATCAGTGTGGGGAGCGGATCCAAAGTTCAATCCCCGGCTGACCCTTGCCCTCTCGAACGCGAAACGAGCCGGAATCCCAAAGACCGTGATTGAGGCAGCGATCGCAAGAGGTCAGGGTATAAGCGTAACTGGCGAGGCCCTCGAGCAAGTCACCATCGAGGCTATACTGCCCCATTCCGTTGCGGCCGTTGTCGAATGTCAAACTGACCAGAAGGCGCGCATCTTGCAAGATCTCCGCTATGCTATCAAAGATGCTGGTGGGACCGTCACCCCAACTACCTATCTCTTTGAAAAGAAGGGAAGGATAATCTTTGAAAAGAAAGACGGCCTGAACCCAGATGACTATCTTGATCAGGCTATTGAAGCTGGTGCTATGGACATTACGGTAGATGAAGAAGGCCGTCTCGTTGTGTTCACAGAGCCAACAGAAACAAAGAGTGTGGGTGAAGCTTTGACAAAGTCATCTCAGCTCACAATTGAAGAACTAGAAATTATTTGGGATCCGAACCAAGACACCTTGGTCGAGCTGACGGAGGATGAACATGTGAGGGAAATAGAGGACATCCTTAGTACCCTTCGTGAGGAGTCGAGCGTTCGTGACATCTATCTGAACACTACGCAACAGCTCTGATGCTAGGTATACTCTACCCAGTTTATGTCCCACTTACGACACCTGTATAGTACGCTGCAGTGATTATAGAATACATAATAGATGTACAGTAGAGATAGAGCGCTTACTAGGTTCTTTGGACGGGCTACACAAGTTGGAAGCATAGGTAAGTATCATTTCGTGTTATTGTCATCCTATCATTCTTTCCGTAAGGCCTTCATCGTGCTCCGCATTAAGCTTCCAATGCCAATACTTCCTGTCGCTTCCAGCCAGTCCAACATTCGCACTCTGTATTCCTGCCAAGGTACCTTAATGCCGCCTTCCTTCTCCAAGGCACTGAGTGCTTTCTGGGTTACTGGTCTCTTTAGCCTAGGCAGGTTTTCGCCGAGATCGCTTTCCTCCTCAATATCGGCGAAGCAAGCAGCGGACATATTACAGAGTGCGACATTATGGCTAAGAGAGAACATCGAAGACAGATTATACGTAAAAGCTGTCTCTCTCTTCCTTTCTCGAGAGCTGTCTGTTGCATCCCGGACATATTGCGTGAGTGCAGCGATTGTAGGAGCAGGTATCAAACAGCCTAATGCGTTGGGGTCGTCCCCATTTAGGCCTCGGTTTCGCCATATGAGGTTACAAATATCCATAATGTAGCCGTTGAATTGGCCCACCAACTGTGTTGGATATAGTGATTCGGCAGAACCCGGGGTTTGGAGCACCTGAGAAGTCAAGGAAGCTTCGAAGGCCGATTTATAGCTGGCAAGCACGGAACTCATTATCGAAATAATGGAGTTGATCGGAGTGAAGATGAGTGTGTAGACGGTGGGAGCCATTGGAATCGCAATACGAATGTTTCCGTTTAGGTGTGAATGCGAAAACAATTCAGCTAAAACACAATAAAATTCAGTGACAGATAGGGCAGCCGGTCTTGGGCTCTCCAAATTGTCAGCAGGCGCCTGCTGAACAGCTGGGCATTCGAGAATAGACAGCGCCAACAGCTCTGCGTGTGAGATCAAACGGCCCAGTGGTTTAGATTCTTCCAAAGTGAATGGCTGGGCCCTTAATTTGACACCCCATTGGCGAATGATGGAAGTATAGAAGTCCAATAGGCTAGATCTGGGAAACAGTTTGTCCGTAAGTACGGCATATTCGAGTGGCTCCAAGAAATCATGTTTTATAGAGTCATAATCCTCAATATCAAGGTATTCGAGGAGGTAGAATATTTGCTCTCTCATATCTCTGCCGTTCCATGACAGAAGATACGATTTCAAGAACGCGGCAACTGGGGGAGGAATTTCCTAATATGTTCTTTAGTGTTAAAAATAATCAGTATCCAGCTGCAATCTCGTACCTTTGTGTATTGTACATAGTCCACAGCAAGAGACATTATGTAGCTCAAGGATTCCAGTTTCTCATCTTTGTCTTCAGCATCCTCCAGGGTTTCGTTAAAGAAGCTTCTCCACCAATCATCCAAACGGTGGCTAGCGAACTTAGGCTGGACAAGAAACAAGTACTTTTGAGCGATACCATCTCCAATCATCGATATGATCTGGTTTGGCAGCTCAATTTTGTCAAGCTTGTCAACAAAGTGGTCAACACCACGTAGTTCTTCCAAGGATGTGCGCCCATAGGAGACACGTGAAGTCTGGACATCCGGTACCAGAACCTCCATTTTGCTTCTTTTCGATATTCCACGGTGTACCACTTGAAAATTCCGGGGCTGGGTAGCCTGTAGCCTTTCCATGTTTGTGTCTTGCAGAAGCCTCACATGGCTGGACCATTCAGGGTCTGGATGCTTGAAAAACAGTCCCTTCCTTCCAGATACACCTAGGTCCCCAACAATGACATCAGGGCAGTAGTTCTTGAAGACTTTAAGTAGTGTAACAAGTTCTCTTTCATCACCACCAGAAGTAACAACCAGTTCCATCAGGGCTTGTATCCTAAATGGCTTAACATGCTTGCGCCGCGTGACCAGGGAAAGAAGATGGCATAGAGGTTTGCGCAGACTTATCATGTCTAGATGGTTAAAAAGTACGGCATAAAGCTTGGATAAGTGAGACCTATCAGCAAGGAACTCATGTACCATGATCAGCCATCGCAAGAGTAACGATTGTGTCGCAGGTGATGGTTTGTTCTTGTTAGGCCCCAGACAACACGCAATCTGCGTGACGAGGCTGGATGGCACACTTTCCACCGGATACAGGTTTTTAATAAGTGTAGTAATTGTACCTTGGTCAAGTTGACTGCGTGTCGTGATAATCTTCACCAGACGCTCAAGCGCGATCTGGGAAAGACCGCCCTCATACGCGTGCGTAGCGATCGTTTTGGCCAGTTCTCCAGCATCTATATCACGTTGCTTAGAAGGCACGGAAGCAACTGCAAAAGGAAATCAGCACAGAAGAATTTATAGATTTTCCGTGAGCTCTAGATGTGATCTTACCTGCCTCAAGACGCTTGATTGCATCTAGTAGGCCAGTAGGCCTAGACTCTGCGCCTGGTATTGCTGTCAGTAAACTTGTCCACTTCCAGGAGTTCGAAGGTAACGAACCTGTATCTGTATCAGACGACATCGTAGGCTTTGGTATTAATCGTAACTACTGCAGCTGATTCTCATGCTCGCGCCTTTTGCCCCTACAAATGGCGTTGGTTTAGGATAACATCGGCTATTTTGCGTGCCGCCCGACCTGTCGCGTCGCCCCGATAAATAGTGAGTAAACAGTCAATTCAACTCTCCCTTAAATGATATGCGGTAGCTATTCCCATTCGCATTTGTCATTCACTGATATATATTATCTTGTTGTATTCTTGACAATTTGTACATATTATCTTCCAATCGCACAATCTTAACTTATGGGCATCTGCAATGATGAATGTAAGTAAATTCCATGGGCGCGGAAATTACGAACTTTACCAGATTTGGTCACTACCGCGATCTTCCTCAATATCATGTTGCGCAAGGCTCATGCCGCCGTCTCTTACTCGGTGATACTAGGTTTAATGTGTAAAATATATATGATGAAAATACGTAATAGGACTGAGATTCAACAATTAATACATTAAAAACTTTACA
The DNA here is from genome assembly GCF_001204775.2 of Aspergillus nomiae NRRL 13137. Classification (NCBI taxonomy): domain Eukaryota; kingdom Fungi; phylum Ascomycota; class Eurotiomycetes; order Eurotiales; family Aspergillaceae; genus Aspergillus; species Aspergillus nomiae. The sequence goes on from NW_015378073.1 coordinate 40,328, forward strand.
TGGTGGAAAGTAGGTGAGAAAGCAGGGTGTTTAGTTGTGTACTGAGTGAGACGATGCTCTAGTATGCCTCCAGTATAACAAAGTCCAGGAACCTCTGCTCAATAAACATATTTAGCGGAACAACCACCGGGCAGTCCTCTCCGAGTATGCTCCCCAACATAAGTAGATTCGGAATCTAAACCAAGGGCTGGCTTACTTCCTCTTGCGGGTAGATGATTTGGAGGTATCTTTTCCGGACGCCTGGGATGGCGCCGCGGTTTCTGCCTTCTCTTTGACATCCTTGGCGTCAACGGCTGGTGGCTCTTCCTCAGCATCGCTATCACCTCCCTGACCGAACTCGTTCACACGTGTGTAATCAACCCGGTACTTCCAGCCCTGGTAAAGCCAAACGAAGAAAATGACATCATCACGGAGAGTCGCAAGCCTGTGAAGCCACGGCATCTTGACTGTGAAAGCGAAAAGATCGTCGATGAAGGTGTTTAGGAACTTGTACATCAACGCTTTGCCAGGCATATGCGCAACAGACTAGGAACAGCAAGGTTAGCTAGGTTATGTAGCGGAGTAAAAAAAAAAATACTAACCTTCAAGCGGTAGTTGATATACAAGCTGGGGACCATCATCAGGAAACCGTAGGCATAGACACTCCCAACAAGTGTTTCAATAATGTAGGAGTACCACGACTTGTGGGTGTTGTAGACCAAGCTGTACACTGCGTATGCAGCAAGGAGAGGTACGGCAATGATATAGAGATAGCGGAACGCGATTTCGTCGTACTCTTTGGTCTTCTGCTCTGTCTCAGTGAGTTTATGTTTGTCCTCAAATACCACCACATAAGGCAGGAAGGAGAAGAAAGAGTTCGGTGCTGGCTGCCGCAACCGGACATCGACAGTCTTTGTGATTTTCCAAGCTTCGAGGAGGATACCAAAGCCCTGACTGGCAAGAATCATCCAGGAAGTGTTCTCACTGTTATCCATGAGGTAGAGGAAAACAACTGCCTGCATAAAGACATTGGCCAAGATCGTACGGACGGACGTTCCAACGACGTCCTTCTTTTTGCGCCAGTGAGCCTATTACGGAAAGACTAGGTCAGTGCATTGCTCTAGATCTGCACGGGTTACAAACTCACAATATCATTCTTGAAGGCCAGAGTCTCGAAGACCATGTGAAGGATGGTCACGACACCAGTTGTGCCCAGCAGCCAGATGTTCGTATCCAAGAGGACCTCTTTCACCATTTCGAACTCAGTACCGTCACCGCCACCCGGTGTCGAAGCTCCAAAGGCAGCCTGTCGAGCAGTTTGTTTTGCGCTGTCATCGACGCTCGCCATCATGCTGAACTTCCAGTTCTGCAGATTGCTGAGGGTAATGCGAAGAGGCACGGTCTCCACGGTGGAATTAAGCTCCATCATATGACTCTTCAGTTGCCAAAAAGTGTTCAAGTAAACAATAGGGTAGTACCATCCATTCTTTCCAGAGGCGTCTCTTGCGCCAGATGCCTCTAGCTGCAAATGCGACCGGACAGCCGGATGAATCTGGCGGAATCGCTGGGTACCCGAATCCGGAATTAGAGATATCGTGAAGTTCGGGTGATAGTACGATGCGATGGAGACTTCCGGTATGTTGTCTTCCACCTCTTCTTCAGCTTCGTCAGAACCTGCAAGAAGGTTCTTGAGCTTCTTGGCTTTTTTCTTCGGGAGATACTGGTTAAGTGGACGAAAGAAATAAATTGCAGAGTCCGTGCTGTAATCTTTGGCCGAGGGGTCAAGCTGATGCCCGGTAAGTCCGAGCATGAAGTGCGCGAAAAGAGTGCCATTCTGTTGTACTTCTTTGGGGATCTTGATGGTAGTATCAATTTCCCTGGTGTCACTGTAGTTTCCAAGAGTGAAGTTCTTCTCATTGAGCACAAGTTGGCTTGCCGGGCCAGACTTTGCAGTAGGAAGTACGACCGATGGCGAGACGTAGATGTTCATGTCCAAAGCACTGTCGGAAGGCCAAATCGGATTTATAACATCGGGGATAGCACTGTACTCCGTTATTTCGCTACGAGCTGGACGATCTGCGAAGGTAGGAATTCCACTCGGCTTCCCGCTAGTACCAGCATCGTTCTGCTGGCGGCCACCAAAGAATTGACTGAAGATGAACTGCGTCAGTAAGAAGAAAGCCAAACCCTGAAGGGCTCCCTTGAAGCCGGACTAAATATATGATATGTCAGCGCGATCAGCCTGGTAAAAGATGACGCTACGTCGCATACGTACACTAGACTCCGGCTCATCCCTGCGCTGTCTTTGTTCAGGCATTGTGCTCTCTTTTGACGTGACCCAGAGATACAGTGGCCTGGTCGACAAGAGAGGGAGGGTAAAAGCAGAGGAAAGGAGGGAAGAGAAAAGAAAGGAAAAGGCCACGAACGGCGGACTGCTAGTAATCTGCTGAACTACGCCGCTTTGGTCCAGAACTCGGGTCGTTTTATCTTGGCGGGTCGAGGAATTGTTCTTATCGGCGCATGACATAACTAACGCGATTGTTCCCTCTGTGCTCATTTCTCCACATTTCCCAGCTCCACGGACACGAAAACCGTCCTGAACCGCAGTTGATCGGCCGCCCGGGTCCTTTACTACTTATCTAGATCGGTAACATCAGATCCTACAAATAATTGTCGCGCGGTCGACATGTGTGGCGCGTAGATATCATCAGCTTTGATCTAATGTCGGACAATCCTCCTTTCACCGAATCCCCCCGCCCTCAGTTTCCCGCCCATAATGAACCACGAGTATGGGTGATCACTGCTGGGGATTCGCCCACTGGGATCTCAGTCATACGCCAAATCCTCACGCACGGCGATTACGCATTGGCTGGGTTAGCACATTCGAGTCTAGAACGGGACGATTGCCGTCGAGATGAATTCGAGTCTTTCCTAGCCGAGATTGATAGTCACAGCCATGAGGGGTGGCGACAGCGATTCAAGTCCGTCCCTTTCGATATAAGGTGTGCACTCTGAAGATGCCTTCAAAATGACCTCGCCGTGGAGCGTCGGCTATAAGGGGGAGCGGAGTGAGCTTACATTCATCATGCAGGATGATAGGAGAATGTCAAGCACTTGTGCAGATGCCGTTACAACATTCGGCAAGATAGACATTCTTCTTTGCTGTACAAGTCAAAGTATGGAATATGCAACATGCTCCTTTCGACGCCGGTCATTTAGCTAACTACCTGCGCAGCCCTAGTAGGGACAGTGGAGGAGTTCGGGGCCTCCCAACAAACGCTGAACATGGTTCGGGACCAATTCGAAATCAACTATTTCGGGCCCCTTAGCATTATAAAAGCAGCACTTCCGCATATGAGGAAGCAGAAAACTGGGCACATCATGATTCTCTCGGGGATTAGTAAGGCTCAATCAATACTGGTTTTAAGGGAGGTTAATCGCTAACGAAGACAGCCGCCCATATCGGCACGCCAGGGCTTGGGATGTACTGCGCAGCCGGATGGGCTCTTGAAGGGTTTTGCGACGTGAGTGCAATCTGTGCCGGAGGCTTCACCCATTTCTGCTAACTGTCACGCTGCAGAGTCTTGCATACGAGATAGCCCCCTTCAACCTCAAACTCACAATTATCCAATGTAGTATCGAAATTGGCATTCTCACGAATCTAGTTACTAGCGTGCCTCCAATAGTTCCCGCATATTCACCAGCTTCAAACCAAGCACCCCTTTTCCGCGGTATGTTAAACCGACTTGTGCCTCGTCTGCCCAACACACACACCGAAACGAATGGAACCCAAGAAACTGGCCAAATTACCTCCGTTGATAATGGACCATTTTCACGCCCTGAAGTTACGGCAATGTATCCTCCACTCAGCTCTGCACATATGGAGGTCTTGGTCGCAGAAACGGTATATGCCATCACCGCGATAGGTGGGCATGAAAACCCACCCTCGCGCCATATAGTAGGACAGGAGGGTGTTGCGAGTGTGAAGGAAAAGCTGAAAACTGTTAGCGAGGAGCTGGAGGACTTCATACAGTCTAGCTATGCCGTTGATTACGCTGCTGGCGGCGATCATAAAAGGGCGTCCAAGGACGAAGCTATTTTCGGCATGGGGACAGGCAATGGTGGGGTCTAGAGCAAAAGTTCTAGATTTAACGAAAGGATTAATGAATTTGATGATAATACATGTGTGGTATCTTTCGCTCATGACAAAGGAATATATGACCATTGCAGCAGTCAACTATCGCAAAGAAAGGGGTATGAACCCGCATATGAGACGTGAGAATTGACACAGGAACAGTATTTTCCTGTTAGGTGCCCTCAGAAGATCAACAAAATCAAGCTTACAGCTCTCTGAAGTCAATTGGCCAACGATTTGTTTCTCAGAAACCAAGCTTGTCTGACCTCCCATAGGCTACCCATATCCTGATTATTTCTGTACGCCCGAAAATCTTTCCAAGCATTTCCGTGCCGAACGTTCGCGGCACGGCCATCGATTTCTGAAATTTTGGTTGCAAGTGCGCTAGGCCCCGTAATACCGGAGACCGTGATCACCCCAGGTTCTTCCGATGTCCCTTCAACGATTGGTAGTCGTTGGGGGGTGTCTTCAACAGTGGCAGAGGGCTGTTCAAAAACGATTTTCGGATCTTGGCAGTCAGGTTCCGTAGTAGTTGTCTGAGTCATAACAGACGTAGTCATATTTGCTTCTGTTGGTGGTGGATTGGTGATTTCTACCATCACTTGAGCAGGCATTGTAACTTCGGTGGAGGCTTTTACTTGGTCAACTTCGAGGTCCTCTGGTGTCTGTACCTTGGGCTTTCTGCTGCGGCCCTTCTTGCGAGGTTCCATCTGTATCTCTGATTTACGCTTGGTAGAGGATCCAGCCTCTAACATTGGATTAGTATCTGATTGCGTGTCTGCACTTGCTTGAGCAGTCCTATTTTGCTCTATCTCAGTAGTGGTCGTTATAACGCCACCTGGTTTCTCGATTTCCCCTATAACTAGGGCTTGCGAGTCCTTCAAAGGTAAGGTCTGGGGGGCAGGAAGAAATACCCGTTGATGAGGGGGCAATTCGAACGTTAACCGGTCATTTTGGATATGCACTATCTGTAGCAGCGTCAATTGAAGGGGTCCGAACGGAGCTATGGATATAAACATACCCTGGCTTCTTTCTCCACTAGGAGGTTACCTTTACTCTTGAAAGCTCGAGAATATTTCCATACATCGCCTACAAGAATAACTCCGTTGCTAATGAGGGTGCTCAATTTGACCTGGCTACTCTGTCCTGCGGCCAGCGTCTTGTCCATCTTCTGTTTCTGCCCCCAAAACTGCTCAAACTCTTCTTCTTTAAATTTGTCAAACTTCCCATCGGCCCGCTGCTGCATGGCCTCTTCGGCCTCCCGCAGCCAAACTGGATCGTAGCGGCCATTTTGAAGATCTAGCTGAAAGTGACGAATGCCGTCTCGCCAATTATTCGAGTAACGAAGAAACTCTTCTGGTAAAGGGGGGATCTGCGCATCAGGATCGTCCGGTGAAGGGTCCGGGTTCGGATGTAGGTCTTCAGGGAGTAGATCGAGTATTTCTCGTTTTTCAGACTCCTCAAGGCAGTTCCAGGCGTCGGGGTTGGCGAGTAATTTCTTGATTTGCCAATCAGTCAACACATTGCATTAGGTCACCATCATTCCGGAATCGTATAACATACCACAAGGTCCAAATATATAAGGTTGGAAGATGTACTCGTCATCAACTTGTCCTCAGCCCATGGATCCTTCGCCGCTCTCTTCGGATTTCTCTTCGGTTGCTTGTTGTTTGAGGACATTGCGACATGCGGCTCGCCCACGTCATTCGGGTCCGCTGTCTTAGCAGTAGATGAACAATTCCTGGTGTAGAAACATTGTTAAATGTGCCCCATATATGGCGCATCTGAGCACCGGTGTCTCAACAGCTCGTAGATAATAATTGTCACAAGCTAGATAAATATAGTATGGATAGTCTTACCTCGTTGGCTGCGTCCTTGTTTTGCCATGGCCGACCGCCTTGCGCTTGCGGGTCATTGCTTCTAGATGCCAGTCTGGACAACAACAGAAGTACTATATGCGCCGCTCCAGCTGAACTGCAACCAAAGCGTTATTCGAACAAGGTGAAGGTCTGATAGGCAAGAAGAGTTGTAATCAAAATGGTTAAATCGACTCAAATAGCCAGGCTTGATGGTAAGACGCAATGCGGGGAGATTAGGGGTTGTATGATGCAGTTGCTGATGTTGGTCAAGGCCTCATGCTGGCTGCGTCAGTAGACGATGAACAGGTCAGTTCACAGCCCATTCACCGTGAAACAATGACATATGAGTAACACTGAGTTTTCCATTATTCCAAATAGGCAGAAGTGGAGCTCTCCGAGATCAAGACACAAGCCAAAATGATTTTCCGCCGGTTGACTCGCAATTCCGCACCGCAAGCTAGCATTGAGTCTGGCCAATATAACCTACAGTGAGTCCGGTATACAAGGTGCAAGACGATACAAATACTAATTCCAGTATCTATCATAGCTATCTTATCCAAGATGATATTTGCTTCCTCTGTATATGCGACCGTTCCTACCCGCGCAAACTTGCCTTCACCTACCTCGCAGATCTCGCAACCGAGTTTACTACCACTTACTCCTCTGCGCAGTACCAGTCTCCCACCCTGCGACCATATGCATTTGTAGAATTTGATACATTTATTCAACGCACCAAGAAGCTGTACCAAGATAGTCGCGCTTCGCAAAACCTCGACCGACTAAACGATGAGCTTCGGGACGTAACGAAAGTGATGACAAAGAACATTGAGGACCTCCTATACCGAGGTGATAGCTTAGAGCGTATGGGCGAGTTGTCGGGGCGTCTGCGAGAGGACAGCAAGAAATACAGACGAGCCGCGGTGCGCATCAATTGGGAGCTGGTCATGAAACAGGTAACCTCCGCGTGTCCTTGCTCGTTCTCACTAAGCCCAGTACTAACCTGCTGTACAGTATGGCCCAATTGCTGGTGTCGGGCTCCTTTTTATATTTCTCATTTGGTTGCGCTTCTTCTAATTCCTTCCCTGAGCAACTGCTTACCGAGACCCGCTCATATGAATGTATGCATAGTTAATCTTCTTGATGGTTGCCGGACTCCATCCACCTTGATATGTTCAAAAACTGCCAATATTTTATGACCGATGAGCTTGGTTGCAAGGCGTAACCCTTTCTTTCCATGGGAACTTTACAAAGCATGTTCATCAAAGCGCCTCATAGATCATAACCCTGTCGTGTATAATAGGTCAATTGACCAGAATACTGTAAACAGTCCAAAATGTAAACGATGTCCTTTGGTCCCCTTCAAGCATGGCTGGCAACACCAGCTGACAACAAGCGTAAGGGCGTAGGGAAGATGGTCCTGCGCTGATTTTCTAAAGAAGGTGCGTCGAGAACAGTGACTATCCGTGCCCACTTATATCTCATCTTCTTCCTCGTCGAAGTCGTCTTCCTCTCCCATGTCGTACAAAATGCGCCCGCCTTCCCCTGGGCCGTCACCTTGCTGTGCATCGAAGTATGGCAGCACCACCCCCTCTCTTTCTCTCCGCTGTCTGTCGGTGAGACGCAATTCGAAAGTAGACTCCGGCTCTTCTTCGTCTGCTCCAGCCACTGGCTCCTCCGGTGGACGATACAAGGGATGGTCGTCAAGCAGCGTTACAACCTCTTTCAAATGTTGAGGCGAGTACCGTGATGCGGGAGGTAATATATACCACTCTAAAACACCACGTCCACTCTTGCGCCTGTGTTCCATCTCCAGAACGATGCCTTCGGCCGAGTCCTTACCCATCGGCTTATCCAATCTTCCTAAGAGTACTCCATCCTGTTCCTCTTCAAGTCCAAAAACTGGGGCAGCTAGACTACGATCTCGAGCAGCCTTCTGGGCCAGTATGTGTGAGAAAGAATGTAGCCTTATGATTGTTGTTGCGAGATAGGTCAGCATTGAAAGAGGCGATGGCGAATAGGGGGATTGGGCCGGCAGGATTGGAACATCCTGATGGAATGTCACGACGAGCGAAACTTCGACCTTAGGTGCTGAAGTACTCGGGTGAGCTAGGAAAGAACTAAGAAACGTTGATAGTTGGGAGTGTGCATCGTTTGTTTTAGAGAGTAGAAGCGGGTTAATGGAATCTATAAGGATGAGACGTCCTATTGTTTGTTAGTCAGGGCCACCAATGACTCTAATACTCAGACTAGTCGGCACTAGACATACGAGGAGAAGGGGTTTTGGTTGAAGTAGCCTGGTAGGCCGCGCCGACTTCTTTAACTATCTGTGAGGGGCTTTTCCTTCGGGCGGAAACGAACGCATCAACGCCATCTAAGGGCTTTAGTGTCTCGAAAGCAATAAGTGTGACATGAACTTTGGAGATCTGTACGAGCTTTTAGCTTTATCCTGCCTATGATACAAATATTCATCTCGCCCCATCAAAGGCCTGATGGCGTATCCAACCCCTTGAGTCCAGCAAATAGAGTAGACACAAGAAAGTCCGGGTCCGATACAAAGATCGAGATAATACAGAATAAGGAAAGCATCGACAGCACATACCTTTGCGCGCCTAATATATTCTTTAACCAATGGGGTAGCTGGTTGTTCGAGTGAATCCAAGAGCAACGTCAGCGGAGACGCTGTATCTCTCAGACTTAGAAGCTTTGAAATTAAGAGTAAATTATGCGTTTGCCTGTGAGAAAGATTTGCAGGTGCCATCGCTATGGGCAAATGAAACTGTAATTCTATGGTAGGCAGTTGCGTTGGTAGATCTAGGGAATAGCGGGGTTATTTTTGTGTGTCTGAGGGGTCGGAGACATCGGGCATAAAAGATTTCCAAAGAATAGGTGATCTTTGCCGTTGGCGACTTAGTCTGAGGCTCGGCGGGACGGGCCGTGGACACAAGACTGTTTACCGCCCTGCAATCCAACTGGCAAGTGCAGCATGCATCCTTGAAGCGTTGATTTGCAGGCGCCAGGCTATTTAAACGCGAGCACGGAAATAAGCTACTGCGTACCTAAAAGCTTTATGTCAAGCTGGAGGTGGCTCAAATACAGTGACTTTTCCGTCACGATCCAGACTTGCCATTTTCGTTTCGGAAAATCGCGACAACCTACAATCTGACAAATATTTAGTCCGGAGTATAGAAGTATTTCGACAATGTTCCCGTCGCGCATGAGCGCAGGCAATAGACAGGGGCTATATGGAGGGAATGGCGAAGATTAAAAAAAAGATATGCCACCACTACCTTCTTGCTTGGGGCGCAATAATTCATCATGCTGTCCTTGGCTTTTCTCCTTGGGCCAAGCCAGTCTATTTGTCTGTACTGGGAAGTAAGCAATATTTCCTCCTAAGCCCTTGGGAAAATGTCAGAGGAACGGTTGGGGCGTGCCTGGATGTTAAAACAGACTCTGAGAGAAAGATTGTATACAACCGTTGTGTCATTTACACTGGTAGAATAAAGATACTGTATATTGAATGGCGATCGATAGTCTCATACTACTCTTTGGTGGGCTAACTATTAACATTTGCTTTATTGGTAGGTACTCGAAATTGCTCGCATTACAAAAATGAGCCTATCTTCTCAGTAATCAAGAGAGGTACATTAATAAACTAGAAGAATCAAGAGTATAGAAAGAACAGCCATACTATAATATATATAGCTCAAAGCTGATAGAAATGCGGTCGTATGCATGAAGATTGACATATGGTGATGCTTTGTAGCACTCCTCTTTAATATGGTTGTGTTTCAGGATTGTTGGAAATTAAACTTTACTTGATTGACCGACCGCGCAAATGGCATTCCTCGGCAACCGTAATATCTTCACGGTCTCAATTTCAATCCGGGTGCAACGCCAACCTTCAGCACTATCGACTTCTAAGCATTTGATACCCATTCTAAGCAAATAATGATGAAATAATTAACATATTATCGCAAAGTATCACGTTCATTTCGATTTTTCCCGGCCAACCTTCTCAGCTATTGTTTTTACAGAGTCAACAACTCTACTACTCTAACTTATTCTTGAACGATCGCATCTTCAGACTTTCAACTAGATAACACCTTGTTCCCTACATACAAGGATGGCCGAACCACCCGCAAAGCGAGCCCGACGAGTCGATAGCTCGACAATGTGGGATATGGATGACCGGCCGACGCGTTCACCTGAACCAGACTCGGAATATAATAGGAGTCCTAGACGTGAAGCAAACTTAAAGGATGATGGGCGACGAGATGGACCGCGCGACGATCGAAGATACCGTTCCCGCTCAAGAGATAGAATGGACAGGCGGCGAGATAGGAGTAGGTCTAGGGATCGCCGGGACCGCGATCGGGATCGCGACAGGAGAGACAGAGACAGAAGCGGTAGCCGCGACAGATACTACGATAAGCGAGGTATGTTACGTGGTGTGGTTTTCTATTTGGATATGCGCTGATATTTGAATCTCGCAGGGTATCCTCCAAAAGGGGATAGATACCGTGACCGTTCTCGCTCCCCTCTTCGAAACGGCAACCGGGATAGATCCAGGACACCACCTCTTCGGGGAGCCAGGGGAGACCGCAGGAATGATCGCAAAGACCACCGGACACAGCCGAATGGTGCCGCTGACTCGAGGACTCCAAATCGGTACAAAGACGAAATGGACATGGACATCGATGATGCCGGGGAAGACGATGTTGAAGAAATGATGCGTCGAAGCATGGGATTTACCAAATTCAGGAGCACAAAGAATACCAAGGTACCTGGGAACGATGTCTATGGGGTGCGGAAGGAAAAGAAGACGGAATACAGACAGTATATGAACCGTATAGGAGGATTCAACCGACCACTCAGTCCTTCAAGATGATGGATGGATCAATTGCCTCTATTCGTTAATATTTGACCCCTTTCTCCTTTTTCCTCTTTCTGCTCTTCTTTCGTATCTGTTAAGGCGGGACCAATTTTTTAGCTGGGGGTTTGACTACAGCCATATGCATTGTTGGAGTAAGGTTTACTTTCTCTTGCACTTTTCACCCGCGCAAGGTTTTGGACAGGCTTTAGATGTTTTTCTTGTCCTTGCACAAGCCAAAGAGATAGTGCCAACGAGATGATACGGCTATTAACTATGTATGCGAATGTTCGGCATTAGCCTGGCCGAGCACATGACTCGTAGTGACGTATGCGCTTGTATAAAAAAGAATGGCTTAATATCCCCCAACCCGTACCAAAAGCCCGTCAACAACTTCTTCCCCCAAGCCCCCAACAACAGTGGCTCCTTTGAGGGTTTTAGGGTTTAGGATCGCGCCGTACTGCAAAATGGCAGCCCCAAACGAACGTCGGGATATTGTTATCGTTGGTATGAATCGACTTGAGCTTACTGAGACTTACCCCGCACGACCAATACATACCAGAGACTAACAACTTCGTCTAAGGTGGTGGTATCATCGGATGTTGCTCAGCGTATTATTTGACAAGACATCCTTCTTTTGATCCTTCCCGACACTCAGTGACCCTCATAGAAGCAACAGAGATTGCAGGAGGGGCTTCGGGCAAAGCAGGCGGTCTTTTAGCATTATGGGCATACCCAAGCAACATTGTACCATTGAGCTACAAATTGCACGCGGAGCTTGCTAGGGAGCACAATGGAAAGGAAAAGTGGGGATATAGAGAGGTGAACTGTGGCCAGCTTATCGCCAGAGGTCGCCCGCTCAGCGAGAAGAGAAAGGTGGGCGAGAGTGAGGGTGTGAGCTCAGTATCCTTACAAAAACGGAGTGCAGCTGCACTGAGTAAATTGAAAACCGCAAGGGTACCCGGTGATCTTGACTGGCTTGAACCAGAGGGTGTTAGAGGCTACGAAAGCATGAGTGATCCGGGGGAGACCGCGCAAGTCCACCCATACCTCTTCACTACGTCCATCGCAAAGCTCGCTGAGGAGAAAGGCGCAGAGATTACGCTTGGATCCGTCACAAACATCGATTACTCTGGGGATTCCGTCAAGTCAGTCACATACACGAGGAAGGAGAACGGCGAATCACAGACAATCCCTGCAACTGATGTTGTTATCGCTGCCGGTCCGTGGACGAGATCGGTTTTGCCGGATGCCCCGATATCAGCAACGCGTGCTCATAGTGTCGTGATCCGGCCTACAAGGCCAGTCAGTGGATATACCCTTTTCACGAATATAGAGATACCGGCCAATTTCGACCCGTCGAAGTCCTCACGTCCGACGGTCGCCTCGCCAGAAATCTATGCTCGCCCTGACGACACAGTCTATTGTTGTGGAGAGGGTGATCATACTGTTCCCCTTCCGAAGACAACTGCAGACGTCGAGGTAGACCAAGAGCGGTGCCAGGATATCATCAACCAGGTGGGCAGCGTCTCTGATGAGCTACGTGATGGACAAGTCTGTGCGCGTCAAGCCTGCTACCTACCTAATGTAACTGCTGCACGTGGTGGGCCATTGGTAGGCCATGCTGGAACCAAGGGACTATACCTTGCGGCTGGGCACACTTGCTGGGGCATCCAGAATGCACCAGGCACAGGAAAGCTTATCAGCGAGTTTGTGTTCGATGGCGCAGCAAGAGTGCGAAGATCGGATCGCTTGATCCAAGGAACTATCTCTAGACTAAAGGATTGTATAGAATATCTCAGTTAAAATATTCCCTTGTAGAGGGTTTTGTCTGTTACGCATACACATTTCCTCGGGTAGATCTCTAGTATGTGTGGTCTTTTAAGGTTAATTAATATGTTCGGCCGCGCAAGGTGCGGAGCGGAGCTAAAAATACCGGGTAAATAAATGACAGGAGCTCTCCGCTCGTGAGATGCCAGATAATAGATAGTAACATCAACCTCCGCCGTGACATAGCCATCCTGTCTATGTGCACGCCTCCAATTGCGTGGACTTTCATTTAATTGTTCACGCTTTCTGTCCAGACAATGCATCTTTCCAAACTATTCACTCTTTCAACATCGTTTTTCTATGTGGTTGCGGCATCCATAGATAATGACGTATCGGTTCTAGCTAAGGAGGCTGCGCGAGCCAACAACCAGTCGCTATTATGGGGTCCCTATAAGCCTAACCTCTACTTTGGCGTTCGCCCTCGGATTCCAAATAGTCTGTCCGCGGGGTTGATGTGGGCGAAAGTAGATGATTACGCCACGGCTCAGTCCAGTACGTGTCCCCAACAGTTGTCCTTCATTTACCATTAGGGACGTCCATTGCCCTCTTTTGATAGTTTCACTAACCCTAGCCCTCTTCAAGACTTCAGGCACACCTGCGAACAGAATGAAGGGATGGCAGGTTATGGATGGGACGAGTACGATATTCGGAAGGGCGGGCGCCAAACAATTCACGACGCTGGAAACTCCCTGGATCTGACAATTGACTTTATCAAGGTCCCTGGCGGACAGCATGGAGGAAGCTGGGCTGCCCGAGTAAAAGGTGTCCCGCGGGACGATGCACCCCCGGACCAGCCTACAACAGTTGTCTTCTACAGTGCTCTGGAGGGGCTTGGCAACCTGGGACTTCACACCAAGTCTGACGACTCGCGTGGTTTTGAGGGAGATGTGAAGCTGGCTGGTTATACCTCAGATCTTGGTGACTTTACAATTGATGTGACTGAGGGCCCTAAGACCAACGAGTATCCGGAACATGAACACCCAAGCTATGAGGACAAGCCATTGGACCGTACCTTGGTGTCCAGTTTGACTATACCCCCGGAGCACGCGTGGCAGACGAAAGGTATGATTTTTTAGTCTTTTACAAGCATATATTATGTCCGGTCTAGAGCTGATCTCTCTTCTAGTGATCCTGTTCTCGCAGATGAAGGAGGGTGTAAGCGAAACTATCGAGAAGTATGGAGCGGAAAACCCTCCGCCCCCATCGCAAGTCTTCACCATCAAGAATGCGCCAGGGGATGGTAATGTTCAGCTTGTGCAGAAGGTTTTTAAAGGGGCCTTTGAGGTAAACGGGTAACCATTCAATTTGCAAATAGTCAGCTTACAGATCACAGTTTGATATCCTATTCTCGTCTGGGTCCTCGCCCAAACCTGTGACATGTATGGTGCTTTTCACGCAATTATTGTTGCGGGACTGATACTGACGATATACGTTACAGCCAGCCTTCTTACCCAAGAAATCACAAGTGCTTCGGTAGCTTTTGCTGAGCGCTTCGACAAGATACTCCCCCCGCAGTCTCCCTTTGATTCCGATGAATACACGGAATTCTCCAAGTCAATGCTTTCCAATCTCGTTGGTGGCATAGGCTACTTCCACGGTACCGATATTGTTGACCGCTCGGCAGCGCCAGAGTACGATGAGGAGAATGAAGGCTTCTGGGAAGAAACAGCGGAGGCAAGGGCAAGGGCTCAACCTGTCCTTGAAGGCCCAAAGGATCTCTTTACCTGTGTCCCCTCTCGGCCTTTCTTCCCCAGAGGATTTCTCTGGGACGAGGGTTTCCACCTGATTCCGGTCGTTGAATGGGATACAGATCTTGCGTTTGTTAGCCGGCAACCCTATCGTCATTTAAATACTAACATATTCCAGGCTTGAAATCGTGAAGAGTTGGTTAAGCTTAATGGACGAAGATGGGTGGATTGCTCGGGAGCAAATCCTGGGCGCTGAGGCGCGCAGCAAAGTTCCACCTGAGTTTACCGTCCAGTACCCTCACTACGCCAATCCCCCAACCCTTTTCATTATTCTGGAAGCGTTCCTCGATAAGTTAGATGCCAACAAAAATATCTCAGTCGAACAATCTTCTGAAGATATCGCAGAGCGCCTTCGTTCTGCCTATGTGCAACAACCGGAGTTGGGTGAAGCTTATATTCGCTCAATCTATCCACTACTGAAGAAACATTATTTCTGGTATAGAAACACTCAGAAGGGCGATATTAAGTCCTACGACCGAGAGGCCTTTTCCACCAAGGAGGCGTACCGCTGGCGGGGCCGGTCTGTCCAGCACATCCTAACATCTGGGTTGGACGATTATCCTCGGGCACAGCCCCCACACCCCGGCGAGCTACACGTGGATTTGATCAGTTGGATGGGGATGATGACTCGCTCTCTCCGACGCATTGCTGAAAGGTTGGGGGAGACCGAAGACGCTGAAGAATTCAAGTACTATGAAACTGCAATTGGACGGAATGTCGACGACCTTCATTGGGACGAACAGGCGCAGACATATTGCGATGCGACTATTGACGAGTATGAGGAAAGTGTTCACGTCTGCCACAAGGGATACATTTCCATCTTCCCCTTCCTCACGGGCATGGTGAGCCCCGATAGCCCTCGGCTAAAGGCCATCTTGGACTTGATCAGCGACCCAGAAGAGCTCTGGAGCGATTTTGGTATTCGCAGTCTAAGCAAGAAGGATGAGTTCTACGGGACTGCTGAGAATTATTGGAGGAGTCCTGTATGGATCAACATCAATTATCTGGTGTTTAAGAACCTTTATGTAAGTAACCCACCTACCAATGCTCTACCAACCACGCATTGGAGCTAACGATTCTACCCTAGGACGTCGCGACCACTCCTGGTCCACACCAAGAACAGGCCCGTGAAATGTACTCCAAGCTGCGGAAGAACGTAGTTGAGAATGTTTTCAAGGAATGGAAGAAGACTGGGTTTGCTTGGGAACAGTATAACCCAGAAACAGGCAAGGGACAGCGGACGCAGCATTTCACTGGGTGGACTAGTATGGTGGTAAAAATGATGTCGATGCCCGATCTTCCTGTGACTGAGAGCAAGGGGCACGATGAGCTATAGAACAGCAACAATCGCTGTATAGAGCGAGCATAGTTTAGGTTAGGGAATACTACTTGTACACTATCCGTTTCTCCAACGCCCCAACGCCGTATGTAGACAGAACGAATTTTCGAAGACTGAACTCAACGCCGACGATGGTAATCTGAATCTCTATCCCGGGTATGATGACGGTCGTCTCGGCGGCTCCTGCCTTCGTCGTTACCTCTCCTGTCTCTGCTCCTTGACCGTGAGCGCGATCGCCTCCTTCGGTGATCTCGCGACCGAGACCGAGACCGAGATCTGTGCCGGTGACTCCTGTGACGATGTTCGCGTTCATCGCGATGCCTACGGTGTCTGTGTTCCCTATCCCTGTCTTTGTTTCTATCACTCAAACGATCGCGCCGCTTGTCTCTCGCTGGGCTCCTGTTACGCTCACTGCCCCGCTTCCGCTTCCCTGAAGAGTGGGAATCCAGTCCGACAGGCTCAAGTTTATCATCATCACCAGTGCCGGATACAGAGGCAACCCCGCCACGAAATGAACCGTAGCCGATTCCCTTGCCCGCTTCGTCGATCACTAGGTCTTCTCCTGCGGCCGTATCCCGGACTACTTTCTGGACATCTTTTTCGCCCAGTGGCGTAAGATTGGCGTTAGAACTGGCGCGCTTCTCCGGAACTGGCAGACCCAAAGCTCGGGCCATGGCTTCTTCTTCGGCTTCCTTGACACGTTGTTTCTCTTCGCGCTCCTTCCTAATCCTGTCCTCCTCGCTATCGTCTGTCCTTGTGTACCACATCAAGTCGCGGCCCTGTTGCCAGCGGCCAACGGGGGCCATCAGGGAATGGCCAAGATAGTTCTCACGGTGCGAAGAGTCCTTGACATCGGACCATTTAAAGTCGCCGCGACCGCCGCTATAGCAAGAGTAAGGTTAGCGAACATAAGCACGGTTGATGTAGGCATATGCAGCTTACCGGCTACCTTCTTTGCGGATACTTGCGACAAGATCCATCGCGAATTCCTTGAGGGCAGTTCTTGTTCATACGAAACCAAAAAGGTTGTTGCGATAGATAGTTATTACGATGTCCGATAAGAGAGTTTCACCATCGATGTGGCACGTGCACGCTACAGCCTGAGGCAGATCAACCGGGTTGGCTGACTTCATCGAACCATAAGATTCATGTTCTCATAGAGGACCAAATAGACCAGGAAGATTATGGTCATGTCTTGTCTCTTTGTCACTATGGGAACTCAGCACAACCATGCTACCTGGTCTGCAAAGTGATAGACCTCAGACTCCATGTGATGTCACACCTGGATCTGATACATTAAATATACCCCTCCTGTTTTTCTAATGAGCATATTCTTCCGCCTTCACCACCCTCACTTGATGTTTCCAACTGTGAATCATAGCCTATTACACTACTGATAGTTGATTTGGACTTGTCGTTCTCCGTACCACCTTCTCAGGTGGAAGCGATAGTAGGAATGGAATTTAATATTGACGATGGGTCCCCAGGCCGGAAAACCCGAGCCAGAGAAGGCCTACATCTTAGACCTTTGAATGTCGAGAAAGGGGCAAAAAGAGTACGTTGAATTACAAGTCACTAGGATTGCTTCCTCTTGGACATGCTTCAGCTGACAGTTCGATTAGTTCTCTTCGTAAGTATTCTATCATTCCTCCGCCAGTCATGGAGCAGTACTGACTGAGGCGTTGCACGGCGCAGCAGAGCACCAGACTCGTTTCCTCCGCAAGGTGCAGCATGGCGGAATAATCTGGTAAACTGCAGCGTCACTTCTATATGATGAATTTCACTGATATGCTTGAAGGCTGCTCTTTCTCAACGTCGTAATCTTCTGTTTGTGGCCTATACCCATCAAATCTATGTCTGGGAGCCGGCTGGGTCGTTTCAGACTCTTGGAGCAAAGCCTGAAATGATTATAACTCCCGTCATGAAGGACCCTTATAGTAGCGGGTATATATCACCACATATGCCTCACGCTATCAATAATATCCTTGTGGATGATCTGGGACGCGATGAAGTCCTTCTGCTGGTCACTGATTCAGGCAATGTCTGCGGCTATCGTGTTGAGGCTATCTTCTCGGCTTTGAAGCGGGCTGCAGAGCGCAAGGAGCACCGCCCTTTTGATGGCTCCCAGGTACTCCCCTTTTTTGTCGAATATGTCGAAGCCAGCGCCTGGGGGCTAGCCATACACAAGTTCTCCCGCCTGATTGCAGTGACCGCAAACACAGGCCTTGTCACTGTTTTTGCATTTGCGCTTGTGAACCATGCTTCTCGAAAAGGCAGCGACACAGGGCAGGTATTAAGTGAGGAGGAAGAATTCACTGATTACGGCCAGACTTGGTTGGAAATCAAGAGTGATGAGCAGTTCAAACAGCTACAGCATTTGATGCCTGCGAAGCACCGAAACCAGAACATACGCTTAACTTATACTGGTCACTTTACCAACATACCATCCGTCTCTTTTCTCAACTGTGATCTTGACCCGAATGGAACATGGATGGTCAGTACGGATATCGAAAATCAGGTTTTTGTTTGGAAGACCTGGGAGGGCCCAGGCCCATTCAACGTGTACCACTTCGGCGATGCTTCTTTCAGATACCCGGAAACCTTCAATCATGAGTAAGACTTCTCAACACGTTTTCTATAGTAGGTTTCGCACTGACGGACGAGGTAGTAAAGAGCGTGGTTGGTCTGTCATAGCCCTTGACCCACGTACTTTTCATCTACTCAAATCGACGAAGGACGCGTGCGGTGGTCATCCCCAACGTCGTGTAGAGAATGGCCGACCGGTCCTGGACCTGACAAAGCTAAGCAGCCGAGTGCCTAACGCGTCTCGACTCTACAATTATTTTCCTCCTGCCGTTAAGGCTGAACCAGAACAACCGATCTTACCTGACATATTTGGACCAGATTGCTGCATTAATAAAGACACCAGTACTCGCCAGTCTACTAGTCATGCGGTGTATGATGGTTTATCTGCGGAATGTCGACGCGCAGATGAGGCTCCAGAACCCAGCGACACCCAAGATGTCAGAAACCTTCGGCCTTCAGACTCCGCTGATGCATTCAGCCACCGTGCCGTTGACGGCTCTGTACTCGAAGATAATTTGAGCTCTAATGCAAGTTCTGATGGGGAGTCATATACGGGTCTCCAGCAGAATTCTAGCCAGGAGGGCGAAACCCAGGGTGGTAATGGGTCCTTCCATCGGGTGGATGATACAGAACATACCGATAATACCCCTTCTCATGGCCCTTTGACAACGCCTGAATTTCTTCAAGTAGCACTTCTCGAAGCTCTAGGTGGCGATATCCCCGGAGCCGAAGAATACTTTGACGACTACTCGATAGAAGAGGTCAGCCCTTTCGAGGACATAGAAATGGATGGTGCAGATGATGATATCTCGGAGAGCGATGATACATCAACTTCAGAAGCAGTTGCTTACCAAGTCTTTAACCGTATGTCACGCGGTGCCTTCCCCAGTGATCCCAGTATCTATGGACAAAGGGAGTCACTAATAGATTTTTCATCGACTCCAGCTCCAACGCATGCGAACTTTCCGATACTCCACTTCTCCCAAACAGATATCCGTCTCATCCCTAATCCGCTTGCCCCTCGCGCAACTGTTTTCTGTGGCACACCCCTTCGGCAACAATTCACCCACATTGTTGGATCGCTTCGAGACGCATGCGACCGCTTCAACATGGTCAAATATATCCCCGAACACGGTATCGTAGTGGCCGCCTCGCAAAAAGGTCGTGCCGCAGTGATCACCCTAACTGAGTCGGAAGCCAATGGCCCATCATTCAGAGTCGACTGGATCGTTCCTTTCGAGAGCCAGGAAAAGTACGGTGACCGACCTCTCATCCCTCTCCTAGGCATGAGCGTCGGCCCAATGCAAGGGTTTGAGATGCCTCCTGACGTGCCTAACATTCCGCACGATGCCAACGGGGATGGCCTGAAATTTCATTATGAGCCAACCACCAATGACGAACTTGACGCAAGTTTACAAAACAGCTCCAAATCATCCGATATTTTAGGCGAAGACCTACGTCCCCCTTATGAAGCGTGTGGTACTAGAGTCTCCAGAGAATCCACACCCACAGTCAGCACTCAGGTTGATACCATCCCAGAACAAGAGCAGCAGACTTTTCCAACTCTGCCAGAGTGTCATGCCAGGGCTACACGTGCCTATCAACCGGAGGAGACTTGGCGTGGTTGGAACCCATCTCGGCGTTATCGCTTGTTACTTCTCTTTGCGGACCATACCGTTCTGAGTTACGAATTCTGGTACAACTGGTCCCCGACGGGCACAGCGGACGATGAAAGTGATGAAGAGGGATACCTTGTTGTCTAGATACATTCACCAAAATGGATGGGAGGGTGGTCCACTACGTCAGTATTGTATTCAAATGAATGGGTTTGCCGGATTTCGAAGCTGTTGGTAATTAGTTTCCAAATAGCATATCGATCGTGTACATCAATAGGGATCCAAGTTGTCAAATATATAACTATGACACATTTATTTTATAGCACGGACCGCTTCAAAGAAAATAAACTAATGCGCTGATGTAGATGCAAAAACCTCGTGATCATCATACATAAGTTGGGCGTTGACACATAAATACAGATGTCCCGAAGGGACGCCTTTTTCGAATATGCAGGTCATGCATCAAAAATCATCATCCAGTTCGTCGCTATCCCATTCATCTTCTCTATCGTTCTGGACCAGTTCCAAAAATCGTTGAAGACCAGGTCGTCGAATTGCTTCAGGATCAGGTCGGCCTCGTACCTCAGCTATTGCCCGTGCCTGTGCTTGTCGCTCAGCCGCTGCAGCCCTGCCTGCTGCATCTAAACCATTCAAGTTACGTCCATCTTCGCGGCGCCCAGGACCACCAGCTCTCTGGTTGACACGAGGTGGTGCCGGAGCAGGAGGTGGAGGGTGACCTTGGCGCCTAAAGTGATTATCGTCATCGTCAAAATCCCAGGCAGGCTGGTCCTCATCATCACTGCTGTCGAAATCTATCAATTCATTTGGGATCTGATGGAGAGCTTCGGCCCCATCAGGGTTGATTCCATCACCACCCTCTAGGTCCCAGAGTTTGTTGTAGCATGAACTGTTGCCATCGTTAAAATGGCGATAAGGATTGTCCTCCGAAAGCCAGCTGGAACAGAGATAGCAAAAGTGGGTGTCGCATTTGAAGCAGATCATATGATTGCAGCCCATGCGTTTCTGACAAGGTGCATCGCATGTTGGGCAGGCTGATGTGTACAGCCTTAGATACTCCTCTGTCGCCTTTTCCTCTGCGGATAATTCTGCTTCCCGGCGGGGGAAGCACCGTACAAGCTCGCCATGCCACCCTTTCTTACACACACAGCAGAAGGCATAGTTGCAGTCTTCACAAACAGCCACTCGATCCGCCATAGGAGGCAGCTGAGCCTCATCCCCATTCGGGTCAAACACAAGTCCTACATCCTCATCATCGGAGGGATCTAGATCATCCGACATGGGGTCAATAGGCTTGGGATGCCTCTTCGAGCGAGCTGCGCCTTGGCACCACTGACGTGGGCAGTATATAGTAGACTTATCGGCTTCAAGTTTCTTCTTCCGTTTCAAAAAGACATAACGCTGTACGGTTTCCTGCTCCAGAGGAATTTGCAGTAGCTCGCTAGGGCTCAGACTCCGGTCGTTTTTCTTGCGTCTTTTGGGTTGCCCTTCCTGGCTTCGTACAGACTTGTCTTCCTTGCCGCAATCCGGAGCCAGACATCTAACACTCTCCACATCACCTTCCGTGATACATGTATTGTAAAAGTCCTGAAGACAGGGCACACAGAAAACGTGCGAACAAAGTAAGAGCCGGTGGCAGTTTACTCCTTTTTTCGGCTCAAGACAAACTCCGCACTCAAAAGTCTCCTGCTCAAAGGCTTCTCTCTCGGCCTTATTGTTGTGATCTAAGAGTGCGATTTTAAGCTCTCGGGGGAGCCTGACTTCACCGTCGGGTATGTCATCAATACCAAAAGCTGCCTCGGCTAATTGTTGAAGATGGTCGATATAAGTATATACAACGAGGTCCCTCCCGCATTCTTCCCAGAGGCGTTTCCCATCATCTAATAGCTTGGAGATGATCGAAGAGGGCAGCCACGCAGGATCTGTGCTAAGCTTAATGATTGGGGATTGCTCTGATGGGTAGCCACCGGGCAATTCGATTTCCAGACAAAGCGGGGGCAGGTGTGATAGGACATGCACATCTTCATCGGAGCTTGCCGTGGTGCCTCCATCAACTGTTTTGGTTGCGAAGCCCAAGCTAATTTCACTAACATCAAGGGATGTGGGCGGAGTCAGGACAGTTGGAAGTTCAGTCTCCGAATATTGCTCGAAACAGATCCGTAAAGGTGGTGAAGGATTGACAGGTATATCTAGAGTTGCCCTAAAAGAGAACGAAGGGTCGAGCTTGATTTCCGGATAGATGGCCGCGATAGATGACAGCTCAACAGAGCGTTCGTCATCAAGCAACTCGGTATCAGTCATATTAGGGTAAGGCCGTCACAAAGAAGGAAGGAAGAAGGGGATATGCAGGTCGGTTCTCTATTCAGGGTGGGTGGTTGATGAAAGGTGGCGAGGCAGATTCTTTAATGGAATGTTCCTGACACAACCATGGTATATGTACCGCTTAAAAATGTCATGCCTTCGAGGATCTCTGGGTGAGGGTGTCTGCGAAGGGGAAAAGCGCCGATAAGTCTTCAAGGAGGGCTTTGAGTCCAGGAAAAGGTTAAGAGGAGTATGCAGCTAAACCGTCGATTAGTAAATCACCAGTTATAGATTAACAGTGATAAGCTGCAAGAAGGCTGGATGTCATTCTTGTGGCAACGGCGAAATACGGAAGAACCGAGCGAGAGGGACCCATGATCCTTTCTTACTTTTCAGGTACTGCGACAGATTGTGACAGGCAGCGCAATTAGGGAGGGAATGGAGCTGTCAGACGGTGGAAATTCTGGCAGTGGTGAAGGTCAGAATGAATGGTCTGCGATAGGAGTATCTTGGTCGAGACAGAAAGACAGAACCAGATATCGGATTGAACGTGTGAGGAGAAGTGCGTCATGTTTTGACTGAAGGTCAGAAAAGAAAAGGAAACGGAAAAGATAGTAAAGATGGAGTTGTCAATGAAATTTTGATTTCTCGGTTGCAGATCAATGAAGTGTAGTGACTTCAGAGAAGAAGAGAGAAAGTGAAAAGGAATTGAAAACAACTCATAGACCGACAGAAACGCATGTGGTTTGAAGGACTTCAGGCATGATTTGCTGCCCGAGTCATTTTTTTGTTTTTTGTTTCTTGTAAGAGGCTGTTTTAAATTTTTCCTGATTTTTTTTAAGCTAAGTAATTATTCATCATAATTAATATTTGCTTTTCTTTCGCTCTCATCATTTCATTTGACAATGATGTTTCTGGAACCTGAGGCACTCTTTTCCCCTCCCCCTCATTTTACGTTGCCGCTTTGACCCTATTCAACTCCGTTCTTCCCCCATGAGCGGGAGACAAAAGCGGCGAGGGACACGGACTCCCGCCTGCCGAGCATGTGACATCTTTAAGAGGTCTGGGCTGTCGTAACCACGGGTCGCATTCATACTTAATTTTATGCGCAATCGAATTCTTAAGACTTAGTCTTGTTCTGAGGTTGAGGATTCCTTGGATAGTTCTACATCCATAATGTTTGTCGGTCAATGATACCTGCTTATTTATTTATGTCTTCCCGTCTAAGTTAAAATCTATTATTTGCTTCTTCGGTACTCCCATCTTGTTGTCCTCGAACGGAGAACCGGAGAACGATTGAAGAAGCGGAAAGGGCAAGGAGGAGAGAAAAGAAAAAGACCATAATTTATTACAAAATAAGAATAATTTCGGTTAGCGATTTCGACTCATCAACATGACTGACACGCCATTGGCGTCTTTGTCTTTGACACATGTCCATTATGTAAGTTCCTTCGAATTTCCGCGCGCGTTCTAGTGTGGTCAAGGAACTGATGAGGCATGTGCATCTATGGTAGAATCCAAACGATCCGCTCTCCTTTTTGTCGGCCTGGCTTGCCCTGGTTCCCCAGGCACTATGCGTGACCTACGTCACTCTTATTTGGGCGACAAGGGAAGTGGAGGTGCTATTGATGTTCGCAGGCCAGATGGGCTGTGAAGCATTGAACTTTGTGTTAAAGCGGATCATTCAAGAGGAACGGCCGAAGCGTACGTCGATTGGCGGTCCATCAGACCGAGTTGTATTCAATCACTGACTGAACCCTTGACACAGAAATGCTTGGTAAAGGCTACGGCATGCCATCATCCCATGCGCAATTTGTCGCCTATTTCGCCGTGTATCTGGGGCTGTTCCTTATCTTCCGGCATAATCCCACACACCCCGAGTCATCATTCCATATTCTCATACGGATAGTACTTGCCATGGGATTGAGCGTTGGCGCCGGTGCCGTGGCCATCAGTCGTATATATCTGAACTACCATACGCCCAAACAGGTTTTGGCAGGCTGTGGTGCTGGTATTGGGTGTGCACTTGCTTGGTTTCTCGTTACTGCATTCCTCCGGGCACATGGCTGGATTGACTGGGGATTAGATTTGACCATATCGACGCAGTTGAGACTACGGGACTTAGTGGTAAGTGAAGATCTAGCCGAAGCCGGATGGCAAAAATGGGAAGCAAAGCGGAAGTTAAAGCGTCGGGGACATATTAGTAGTAATTCCCGCTCTCCGAAGACCGACTGAACTGTACAGATGCTTGAGCTACGTATACTTCGTTTCTTAGATTTTGAAAGAAAGGGCATACAGCCTGGTGATTGTGATGCCCTTGGATTCACTTCTTTTAGCATACTGGTCAATATAAGTATAGATCATATACATGTGAAAGTCGCAAGCCCTTTGTAACTCTATCAGGAAGTTTCTATAATACTTACACATGGTAACAGATATTTTTGGGTTTAGGATATGAATCTTTAGAAGCTATAAGATCTGTCGTGTAGAATATTCTGGGTCCCGTACCAATTGAATATATGTTTAATGGCGGTGAGAGCCCAGTTGTATTCTCTTCAATAGGAACACACTACTGCTACATGCATAACGAAGGACACTTCGTAAAGTCAATTAAAGGTACGTTATAGAAAAATAGCAAATGACAATAGAACGCTACAACTCCAAAAAAACCATTGATCCTGGTACCTTGATATACCTCCGTGGTGCCTCGCACGTGATCGGTCTCGCCCGCAGATAGGCAATTGTCTCGGATTTCTGCCATCGTTTATCGAAACATGTTGCGGGAACTCGCCAACGCCGCCAAGAGACTCCATCATGTCTCATTAACTTCACTGATTAACATGCCAGGCCTTGTCTATTCTGCACCAAGGTCTACTATTAGCAAATTATAACCTTAACACATATTTACCCTCTCCTTTCTCTTTGTTTTGCCAAGAACAGATACCCCTGATATTCTTGCACATTTTACATTTAGTTGTTAAAAGAAGTGGGAGATAAGCTCTCAGAGCCCAAAAGATGGATGATACAGCAGAGTCTGCCGATACGGCAATGTCAGAACACCACATTGTCAAAGCGGATGAGGTCGACCAAACAGGGACAGATATCTCCCCTGTCCCAGACGATCAGCTGATGGAAGAAGTCGCCGAGGGCCTACGGCAGGAGCGAGTCTCAGGAAGCACACCATCTGCCCCAGGTGAGGCTGGAAAACCTCACCGGCGACCGGAGTTGCGTCGTGATGCTGCAGCTCCGCCGCCGCCTCTACAGCCTCCACCACCGGCTCCAGTGCAACAGAACTTAGAAAGGTCCACGGACTCACTAAGTCTTGCACAACTCAGGCAATTCGTGCAGGAGATGCCGAGGGTCGAGCAACCTGCGTATGCATTTGAATATGCTGATTCTCAGCCATTTGCGGAAGAGATTGAAGAATGGTTCCAGTACAGCGAGTTTGACAGAGCTATGCTGGTGGGCATGAAATCATCGTTCGAGAAGCAGTGGACTTCTTTCCTTGAGTCCCATAATGCTGGGTCCTCGCAGCTATCATGGGTAGATACTACTGATGATCAGCGAATGGCATTCATGGCTCAGGTGGTAAATGGCATACGGGAGCGCGAGGTCTCGGTGCGCCTTGAAGCCCTGGAAGTCGTTTGTTATATTGTGACTGGCGTCTGGGGTACCACTGCCGGGAGAACTGTAGATGATTATCCCGAAGATCCGTCTGACAAGGAAGCCGCAGAGGTCCCGAAATTTAAGTCATTACAAATCA
The DNA here is from genome assembly GCF_001204775.2 of Aspergillus nomiae NRRL 13137. Classification (NCBI taxonomy): domain Eukaryota; kingdom Fungi; phylum Ascomycota; class Eurotiomycetes; order Eurotiales; family Aspergillaceae; genus Aspergillus; species Aspergillus nomiae. The sequence continues at coordinate 66,372 of NW_015378073.1, forward strand.
GTTGGATCGAGAATGGTGCCAACATGGTTCTTGAAAGCTCAGGCTTGGCGCCGTTGCACGAGTGTTTATGCCGCGTTTTTGAAAAAATCGTGCCTCTTATAGTAGTGAATCTGCTGGCGCTGGGGCCGAGAGTACGAACCCAGCATCTCTCGCTGCCATGGAGCGTGAGGCAAATTTGGTCCTTACGGCTTTTTACATGATCGTGGAGGTTGGTAGGAAACAAGAGGCCCGAGATCCACGGCACACACCATTAAGAGATGCCCTGATTGGCTTGAAACCGAATCTATTGGTATTCCTGGTTGAGGTTATCGCACGCCTACGATGGGATGACTCTGCTAACATTCCACTTACGAGAATAATACTCTTGTTCTGGAAGTCTTTGCTCCTATTCTTTGGCGGCAGTGACGAGTTGAAAAGGGCCAAGGAAGAGTTGGAACCAACATTTAAAGAAAGGGAGGATGATACGTCTCGCAGGACGCCTTTTCTGACTGCATCGCCTCTCGATTATCACATATTTCGGCAAGAAATTACTTCTAAATACCCGGCCTACAACCCACCACCACCTGTAGTTCCTCTGGAACTGGAGAACAATTCTATTCTCCCTCCTCTTCCCCAGCATCCCAGTAGAGGAGCTTCATCTAATGGCCTCTTCTCTGGGGTCGGCCCATCTGTTGCAGGTGGTAACGGTTCAATCCTTCATCAGTCGGTCCACATAGCAACACCTGCGCCTTCCCCTCCTCCATCACCAATTGGCCCGGGGGGTAAAGCGGGGAAGAAGCAAAACTATCAGACGAACCAAAACTTTCCTTTCATGTACCCACCTCTAGATGTTTCCAGCAACGACATTGGTGGCAAAGGCACAACCGAGCTCCAAGACGTGCTCGTAGGCAAGAGGTGGGAGGGAAGTGACGTACCAGCCTCAATCATCGAGGCCGGCAAACTTTTCTCGACACACGTCAAAATGACTAGAGCGATGCGACAACTTTGGGAAGAACGTGAACGGTTCATGAAATATGACCGCGGCTGGTATCTAGATGATAACGGGACTGCGTCTGATAAGAATATTCCCGACGAACTTCTCGAGGACTTCCAAGACTTAGATTTGAAGCAAGGAGAGAAGGACACTCCAGGGAGGTCTCCCATCAAGGAAACCGATGACGAAGATATCCAACGGCGCTTGGATGCCGTGGAGTCTTTCTATGTGGGTTTTCTCCGTATTTCGAAAAAGACATGGCCTGACAAGTTTTCTAGACACAAGCACTGGTGCATTTGCAGTCCATCACTATCGTATTCTTGAAGATAATCCTGACGAACGTCAGTGCTATGGTGAACCAGACTCAAGGCGGCCAAGGAATGAGGTATGGGCCCTATCTCTGGTCTTCGTACTGAGCATTAAGTTAACATGTGCCTAGCGATGGTTACGGCGTTAATGGATCCGGGCCCGGGCCAGTGTCTATTTCCGAGGATTTGAACTCCGAGGCTGCTATTGAGGAACTTGACAACATTCGGCTTCGGGAGATTACTGGAAAAGCCATTTCAGGATCTCTGTTACTTCTGATAAAGTGGTTTAAAAGATCTCGTAAGCTAATAACTCTAGTGCAGATCGGATGATATTGTTGCTGACCGAGCCTAGACATATTGAAATTTGAATATATGACGCAGTTGTTGCTCGATTCCAATTACCTGCCGTTAATATTGAAGATGTTTGCCCACCAAGACATTGATCAAGCCGTGGCACAGAAGTTTGACCGCAAGGAGCTGGGGTACGCACCCTTCCAATTTTCACCCACCGGCCAAAATTACTAACAAGAATAAGCTTCTTCCATTTCTGTCTTCTTCAGTCGGATCAACCGCCAGTACCATCGCATTCGGACGAGGAATCAAGCGGGGATGAGGCGGCTCCTCCCCCAATTGCTCGGCATCGACCAGACGTGGATCCAGGAAACTCTTCCATACGAGTACAATCCCCGGAGGACGACTTTGAAGAGTTCTTAAACGGACATGATCTCCCTCGTCCTGAGGTGGATGAGCTGGGATACCCTACTGCACCTCCACCTAAAGAGCCGATCAAGGTGTTTTCATTCCGCAATTTCTTTTCTGCTATCAATTACTTGCATATCATGCAGAAGATTACCCGTGACAAAGCCCACAGATGTCTGTTGCTGGTGCAATATAAGTCTAGTACTATCCTTCGGAAAGGGCTGAAAATACCAGATCCGTATCTACGGTTCTACACCCTTAAGCTATTCAAATCACAGGTCCCTTACTGTGGCCGCAAATGGCGCCAAAGCAACATGCGTGTTATTACCGCCATCTACCTCTACTGCCGTCCGGAGCTGCGAGATGACTGGCTGGCGGGATCAGATATCGATGCGGAAGTGGAAGAAGCCTTGCCTCTCGAACAAGCACTCCGTGGCCTGACACACTGGTGGCACCTGCGGCGGTATAAAGACGTGATGGGCGGTGAGGAGGGCGCATCACTCATGGAAGAGGAGCGCGATTTCTTTGTGCGAGAGCTCGAATCAATGGGCTGGGGACTTGCAGGCGAGGAAATGCTCAATGGCACCAGCGAGGAAGCCGAGATGGCTGCTGCTGCTGGGCAATTACCAGAAGGAACTGAATGGGACGGAGGCCCATTGCAAATGGAAGGGTGGTGAGGCGGTTTTTGCATCGAGATAATATGTTGCTTTATCATCTTAAAGTATAATGACAATCATGAGTGAAGTACATATACCCCAATAGATATGATCATCTGGCTCTCAGTTATATCGCACCAAGCACAATCTACTAATAGTAGCGAGATTAACCAGTTGTAGATGATGTTTTGCAATCGGTTGCCATTCCTGGAGAGTCTTATCGATAAGAAATCCTCACGTGATGACCACTGCGGCAACTTTTTTTTGCGGCAGAATCAATCGTTCTCGCAAAGTCTAGCCGCATAGCAAAGATACTTCTTCTCCCAACCACAACGGTTTAGGCCATTATTTTGAGATTCCTGGCCGGCTCTAGTCAAGATGTCGTCGGACGAGATTGTTTGGCAGGTTATCAACCAGCAATTCTGTTCCTATAAACTGAAGTAAGTTCCCGATGAAAATACTTGCATATCTCCCGCCGAAAAAAAAAGAAAAGAGAAAAGAGACACAACAAGCCAATGCCAAGGAGGAAACAAATGATAAAGGGATTTCTAAGTAAAAAAAATAATACATTATTTAACTAACACTTCCACCTCCAGAACAACCAAAGGCCAAAATTTCTGCCGAAACGAATACAATGTCAGCGGTCTCTGCAACCGTCAGTCTTGCCCGCTGGCCAACTCCCGCTATGCCACAGTGCGGTCGGATCCCGAAACTGGCGTGATGTACCTCTACATGAAGACCGTGGAACGCGCACATATGCCCAGCAAATGGTGGGAACGGATAAAGCTGTCGTCGAACTACGCAAAGGCGCTGGAGCAACTTGACGAGCGACTAATCTACTGGCCCAAGTACCTGGTGCACAAGTGCAAGCAGCGTCTTACGAGACTGACGCAGGTGGCTATTCGCATGAAGAAGCTGGCTAAAGAGGAGGAGAGACTGGGGGAGAGGATTGTGCCGAAGATGGCGCCTAAGATTCGGCGGAGAGAGGAAACTCGTGAGCGCAAGGCTGAATCGGCAGCCAAGGTTGAGCGGGCGATTGAGAGAGAGCTTATTGAGAGATTGCGCAGTGGTGCTTACGGTGAAGCACCGCTGAATGTGGAGGAGGGTATCTGGAAGAAGGTTCTTCGCGGCCTGGAGCGCGCGGGTGAGGGTGAGCGTGATGAGGATCTTGATGATGGAGAGTTGGAAGATGAGGAGGAGGAAGGTGTTGGTGAGGTTGAGTACGTTAGCGACCTTGATGAGGAGGAGGATCTGGAAGATATTGAAGATTGGCTGGGTGCGGACTCGGGAGACTCCAGTGATGACTATGATGACGAGGACGAGGACAGCGACGAGGACAGCGACGAAGAGGATTCTAGCGAGCACAGCGAAGATGAGAAGAAGAAGCCCGCGCCTGGCTTTAAGAGGAAGCGTCCTGCTCCCCAGGCTAAACCCCGGAAGAAGGGTCCTCGGATCGAGATTGAGTACGAAACCGAGGGCGTTGGCAAGGAGAATCTCTTCGCATAAGACGGGGGCTTTTCTTCAATATTGGAAAATACCGACTAAAACAAAAAAGTACTCTGGTCTGTTGTATTTTGCACGGCGTTGTCTGGTTGTTGTCTCTGAAGTCACATCTGCTACGATCGGGCGTCATACCCAGTCTCTGCATAGTTTACAAACACCTTCCTGGTCCTGCGGATTTAATATGATTTTTACTCTTATTTTTTTAACAGACTCTCAAGACCCTGGGGATAAAGTGTTGGTAACTGATAGTGACCCATGGTAGATATACTCCGTTCTCCTGGAAGATAGGCGTCACGTGCCGGGATGAAACAAGCGAGTGGAGCGCCAAGTGTAATGACTTAATGAAGCCAAATTAACCTCCTGGCAAAGAATGTGGCAGACGCTTTCTGTCTCCTACTTGGGCGGCTGTTAGTTGAGATATCGTATCCATTGTCATTGTAACCCGCATTGCCGTAACCGCCAGCTTCGATTCTTTCGTCGAGCATTCCAGTGTTGTCGCATTCGGTTCGGTCCACACCGCATCAACCTTGCCGCCATCGAACACCCCGCCACTATACGAACGTTCGGTGTCACTCCTGAACAACGACGCACAACACGATGTCTTCCTATTTCTCTTCCCTCACGTCCTCATCGGCGATCTCGAATCTCGGCACCCGCCTGACGTCCCTTCGCCGGGCGATCACTCTGGGCGACGAGGCGGACGACCCGGACCACGAGGACTGCTCTCACATCTCGAACGTTCTACGCGCCTATTATAGCGAGAAAGGCCGCCCGTTTCCCGGTTGGCTGCCCCCCAACCCCAAAGCCCCAACACCTGCGCCGGCCCGGACCATTGCGACGACTCAAATCCAGTCCGGCGCTCATGGTTCGGCTCCTGCAACCGCGACGTATGGACGTGGTAGTGGTGGTGGATTAGGTGATCTGTGGGGTGATTCGGGGTCGGCACAACCTCCCACCTCTCAGACGGCTAGCTTGCGGCGAGGACGGGCTGCTGGTAGCATGGGTGCGCCGTTGGCACCCACGAGCAGTGCGCCCCCGGGGTCTATCGCAACACCGCCCAGTCAGTCGCCTACCCCACCCTCTCTGCACCCGGGCGGAGCGCGACCATTGCCCAGCCAGCGAGCTGGATCATATCAATCGCTGTCCGGCACTCAACCTCTGGAACGGGCAGCTTCGGCGCAAGAAAGGCTTCGGGCTAGATTACATGGAGGCCGGTCGCCTAGTCCCGGACAGAACCCGAACGGTCGGCCAGCTTCACCATACTATGGCGGATCGGATCCTAGCGTACGAAAACCGGTTGGGGGAAGGATGCGATGGAAAAAAAAAAAATCTTTTTAAAAAAATTTAGCCAAAAAGATGGAGCCCTCCGAAACAAAATTTTCCTAGCGGTTCTCTAGAAGTTGGCTTTACCGGGGAAACCAGGAAGAAGTGATCTGACGCAGAGGATGGATGGATACCCCACCGAGAAGGCAGGTACTGCTGGTTAGTGTCTGTGTTGTCCAGAGGACCTCACTTTTTTTCTTTATTATTTCTCTGTTCATTGCTTCTCGACTAATTAATGTAATTTGGTGTGCTACTGATACATGTACAGTGTGGAGTACTAGAGACAGGCTAGAGAGTGCTTTGACTTTTTAGCCAATATGATTGATATCATGTGATTGTATAGGGCGGAAGAACGAACAGCCACCACCCATGTAGTGAGTACTTGTATGTAACAAGAACGACAATAGGTGGATAATAACAATTTTACTCCTACCAGATTCGGAGCAGAGCAAAGTAAATACCACACTTGTTACCTCACGAGAAATGGAGACCCCCCACGTTTTCCAGGGTTGGGACGAATGGTTCGATGCAACTAAGCCTTTCCTGGCGGAATCTTAAACGAGGAACAGGCGAATGAGAGGCTCGGGTGGGCAGATGGAAGGTTTCCTCGTGCTGGGCGTTTTCTCCCTCTGATTTTCTCTCCGATGACGCTCCATAAATCCCGCAATTGACCTTCTTCCATTGGATACATGTTCGACACTTTACTCGAATAAACCCGGAGAGTCCCCGAAATTCTACCGTTGCCGGACTCGGCTTCTTGAATTGTCGTAGGTTTTGCCCTCCACGGGGAAGGTTTATTTGCCGTGTGGGGATCGGCGCTCTCCTCTATTTTCTCCCCTTCCCGATGGTCTCCATGCGGAGTGATTCCGGAGTTTTCACCCAACAACATTCCATCTCCAGGTCTCCTTACTCACGGTCCCTCTTGTCTTGACGGTACACATTCCTTATTCAACCCGAGAAAGAAAAAGAAACAAATGTTTTTCTTTTTTAACTCAGGGCCATGACGTCTCCACTGTCTCGTTGGCTACCAATGATCAATCTCATAATCAAGTCATCTAGTCATCGAGTAATCTACCCCAAGATATTTTGCATTGATTCTGCCGCCCCCACAGTCAGGTGCCGTTCGGCGCGACAAAAGCCTGTAGAGTTCTTGAATGGGGTGACGTGCCTGACAATGGCCTTATAAGTCCCGTGCTGTCTCGGCTGCCTGACCTTCTCGCTTTTCCTTTTCCTTCCTTTCTTCTTTTCTTCCGTAGTTGCTAAATGATTCCTTTCCATCTCCCCTAGTACCTGAGAGACACTTGTTGGTCTATCGGTTGGCTATACCATCAACACCCCCCTTGTATTATAAGTTCATACCCACCCCCGAGTATTTCCAACGATATCAGCCTCCATCATGGGGTCTCTAAAGGATGTTGAGGCCTCCCATGATGACCACAAGGATGCCACGGCCGTGGAGATGGATGATGTCCTCCAGGACCCCAAGGGCACTGCTGCCTTTGACGAGGCTGCCATGGATATGGAGCTCCAACAACTGGAGAACCAGTTGCGGGAATTGAAGAAGTCACGCTTCGAGGTCTCCCTGTCGAACCCGGCCTACTTCACTTATATCTTAGTCGCATTTGCCTCCTTGGGAGGTTTACTCTCTGGCCTGGATCAGTCCTTGATCAGTGGTGCCAACCTCTACATGCCTGATGACTTGCATTTGTCTGACTCGCACGCCAGCTTGGTTAATGCCGGTATGCCACTGGGTGCCGTGGGAGGTGCGCTAATCCTTTCTCCGGCCAACGAGTACTTGGGCCGTCGTATGGCTATTATCGTATCATGCATCCTCTACACCATTGGTGCTGCCTTGGAGGCCGGCGCGGTCAACTTTGGCATGATGTTTGCGGGTCGTTTCATTCTGGGTATGGGTGTCGGTCTGGAGGGTGGTACCGTTCCGGTTTATGTTGCTGAATGTGGTATGTAACCAAACATCTGCCTTGTTCTCGCCGCAGTCGGGCTCCATCCGCTAACTATTACAGTCCCATCACGGATCCGTGGTAACCTGGTCTCGCTGTACCAGCTAAACATTGCCTTGGGCGAGGTCCTTGGTTATGCAGTTGCTGCCATCTTCCTTGACGTCAAGGGCAACTGGCGCTATATTCTTGGCTCGTCCCTGGTCTTCTCAACCATTCTTTTCGCCGGGATGCTGTTCTTGCCCGAAAGTCCTCGTTTCTTGATGCACAAGAACAAGCCGGTGGAAGCATATGGCGTTTGGAAAAAGATCCGTGGCTTCGAGGATATAGATGCCAAGAGTGAGTTCCTAGGTATGCGCCAGTCGGTGGAGTCAGAGAACGAGGAGCAGCAGCACACCAAGAAGTACGCCTGGATGGACTTCTTTACTAATCCTCGTGCTCGTCGCGCCATGGTCTACGCCAACATCATGATTGTCCTCGGCCAGCTAACGGGTGTGAACGCCGTAATGTACTACATGGGCACTCTTATGGAGAATATTGGTTTCGATAAACGGAACAGTGTCTTCATGTCGCTAGTGGGGGGTGGTTCTTTGCTGATCGGCACGATCCCCGCGGTCATGTACATGGAGAAATTCGGACGGCGTTACTGGGCCAATACCATGCTGCCGTGCTTCTTTATCGGTCTTGTTTTGGTTGGCGTGGGCTATCAAATTAATCCCGAACGGAACCCAGTGGCCGCCCAGGGTGTCTACCTCACCGGAATCATCCTCTACATGGGTTTCTTTGGCTCATACGCTTGTCTGACCTGGGTTATCCCATCTGAGGTGTTCCCCACCTACCTTCGTAGTTATGGTATGACCACTGCCGACGCCAATCTGTTCCTCTGCTCGTTTATCGTCACTTACAACTTCACCGCCATGATGAAATCTATGACCCGTATCGGTCTCACTCTGGGTTTCTACGGTGGCATCGCCGCAATCGGCTGGGTCTACCAGGTCATCTTCATGCCGGAAACAAAGAACAAGTCTCTGGAAGAGATCGATGAGTTGTTCTCTAAACCCACGTCATACATCGTCAAGGAGAACATGAAGAGCACTGCGCAGGTCATCCGGGATCTCTCCCATTTCCGGTTCAAGAAAGTGTTCAGCCCTTAGTCTCACCAAGAGACCCGTTCTTATCTTAATCTGCTTGGGGCTATGATAGATGCCGCCGGGGATATCTCTCTTGTTCAACGATTCAGAAGCAGAGGTGATGAGCAATGCTGTGTTATGATCTGTATGCATCATGTCTATGTTTGCATGTCCGGGGAGTTACTATCTGCAGCAAACATTAACCTTGTTGGCTATTAATCTATATGTACTAAATCACCCATTCTCTCAAATGGAGCACCAAGGTGCTATGAAATCTTTCTTATGATGATACTTTTTCCAATCTCACGCAGTATACAAGTGGGGGTTTTAACTTTCAGGTGGCGTTTCGGTAAACACTCTATACCCTACATAGTTTGCAGATTCTCGTATTTAGATATTTTTCCGTGTTTAGATAGGGTGGCATCGTCTACCAAAGAACTGTTCTTAGCACAATGTACAGAGTACTCAAATGAACTTCTCATGTTAGCTCATCTTTTTCACACTGAAAAAACAGGTGACGGTTGAACGCTCGAGACCAATGCTACTTTGTATTATACGATAAAGCACCAAGGGGAGAGAGCCTGCCGGTTTTGAGAAAAGAAGGGAAATCAGTTGAATTCTAAGATGTTATATATCTACCATGACAGTGCCTTAAGAGGCAATATCAAGAGATATGCTTGTTACAACAAAATACTGGAAGTAAAAAAGCGCTCGCTCCAAACACCTTTCAACCGATGAAATATTCTTATCACATGCGAGAAGAGAAGTAACAGGTGGTGGTGGTAAGTAGGAAACAGAATGAAGTTAGGAAGGGAGGTAAGAGGCTGATATGATTAAGTTAGCCCCTCACTTTCCGGTAGCTTGGAGGATGCCAGGATCGTTGAATCAACTTTCCAGCCCAGACGGGGATGATGGCCACGGCGACAACGGCGACGACACGCCAGACCCAATCCACAGTGATCACGAACTGCAGATCGAAGTATTCGCCGAGGAAGGGGACGCTGGCAGCGTACAGGAGGGCTGTGCCTAGGAGGCAGAAGATCATTACAGGGTGCCAGGTGGTTATGGCGATGGCGACCATTAGAAGTTCGTTGATAACCAGGGCAGTGAATGATACGCTGATGAGTCGGGGTCCTGTGATTGTGTCTAGGAGGATCTGGGAGAGGCCTTGGATTACGGCCCCTTGGTATACGGAGATCAGGACCCAGGTGAAGAAAGAGCGATAACTTAGACTGCGGCCGGACTTGAGTTCTTTGTACAGTTCGGGGTAGAGGTTGGCGAGGTGCTCATCCACGTCACGATCAAGGACCAGGGAGAAAACGGGGGCGTTGGTGTAAACGGTAGCATAGCCGACCATGAGCCAGTTGATAAAGAGACCCTTGGGATCAAAGTGGCTGGCAATGCTGTACATGGTCTGGCAGGCGCTGATGATAAGACCGCGATGCATGATAAACTGTGCTAGTTTGGCAGACCGTTTGTAGGAGTTGCGTCCGTGCCAGACCAGGAGCTTGGTGATATGGTGGAACTGCGTAATGCTGAAATCTGCTGCAAGGGAAGCCTGGCGTCCTTCTTTACCGACGATGCCAATTCCCACATCAGCCGACTGAATCATGGACACATCGTTGCCGCCATCTCCTATGCAACAGACTCGCTTTTTGGTATATTGACGGATCAAGTCCGCAACCTCAGCTTTCTGAGTTGGGGAACATCGACACGCAACAACAGCGGGCAACAAGACTGCAACTGATATGAACGCTGACCGGAATTGACCAAGCATGAGAGAGAGAGATTCGCCATCAATAAGCAGGCAACAGTCGGTTTTATTACGCAGAAAATCCAAAGTTTCCTGGGCAGCCGATTTGTCTTTGACTTTTGCGACAGTATGGATGTACTGTCCTCTGGCAACTAATTTCGCAGAAATAGCCACACAGCGTGCTGTCTCTACCTTGTCCCCCGTCAACATCCAGATTTTGATTCCAGCGTTGCGGAGAAGTTCTAGTGATGGCTTAACGTCTCTTTGCAAACGGTCTTCGACCCCAGTCACTCCAAGGAGTTCCAGGTCTCGTTCCAGGTACTCGCTGATGACCTTGGCCATACCGATGTCCCGCCCTTGGAGAGCAAGCGACGCTTGCTTAAACTTCGAATCGAATTCCTGGTACTGCTGCAAGGAAAGCCGTTTCCTTCCCACAACCAGAGTACGTAGACCCTCGCGAGCCATGTTAGCAGTTTCCTCATCAAGCCAATCGTTTGCTGCAACGATCGAGGTCATGACCGTGTCTGCGCCTTTTTGATAAAACCAGATCTCGGGTCCTTGCTTGGGGGATTCTAGTATTCCACCATCTGTTTCAAATTGCACGATAATGCCCATACGTTTGCTATCCGAGGTGAAAGGAAATATCTCAAGGATGCGAACACGTACAACGACGCCTCGGGTGTGTGTAGATTCGAGAACTATCGTCTGGCGGTCACGATAGGCCAGTTTGAGCCCAACCTCCTCGGTGTACCGGACAATAGCAATTTCATCCGGCGAAGAGGCCTGGTAGTTTGTTACTTTCACACCGTCTTCTTCATCTGTTGTCGGCGTCACATTGTGGCACAAAGCAAGAGCGAGTATAACATCCCTGACACGCGAACCTATTTCTCTCCTCGTGCGAGGAGCTGCTCCAAGTCCTGTTTGGGTTCCAAACGGTGTCGAAGGAGTAGTCAATGTGCTACCAGAAAAGCTTTGTCTGACATATGAGGCCACCTCCTCCATAGCGTCGTTTGCATATGACACGGTTCCAACATGGATCTTCTTCAACTCCATTTCTGCCAAAGTCAGCTGACCAGCACATCATCCAAAGAAGGGAGAGAGACTCACCGTTCTGGGTCAAAGTTCCCGTCTTGTCCGACAGCAGGTACTCAATTCTACCAAGATCCTCTGGTATAGTGCTTGTTCTTACAACAGTATCAGGTATATCCTTGTCCCGCTCAATAAAACGACCGTACACCGATTTGGCCATATCCAAATTGACACGCAAGCTCATGGGGATAATCGTAGAGAAGAGGATGAGATAAATCATGATCGCAACATACCACTCTTTATCATTAGTTGGCTGGAATCCTTCCAAGGCAACCAAGATAATCGACAGGGTGAGAGTCAAAGCGCATAGAATTTTGGTCAAGTTGTTAATTTCATACTCTAACAGCCCTACTTTGGAGCGAGATGGGGACGTTGAAAGTGCCGCTCGTGTCTGTGAACCAGTATAGATAATGACGGCATATGTTATCGTATTTGAGGCAAGGACAGTATTGGCCCAGGCCGTGTTATCGATCGTCAGCGGAGCAGATTTGGATTGAAATCCTTCGTTACCAGAATCATCATCTGTCTTATCAACATGGGGGTCATAAAATCCGACAGGAGGCCCTAACTCAATAGTGCCAATAAATTCATTTACACTTTTATCTGGCGCGCTTGCAGTAACTTTCAACCGAGAAAGGTCCATAAGTGGAAGGGTTTGCGATAGTACTGATGGCAGGCGTAGTTTCCAGTCTGTTTCACCGTCCAGCTGATCTGTGCGTATGAACGTATCGCTAGCCGACGATGCGTTCGTAGTTTCTGCTGCGGTACTCGAGCTAGGCTCCGCCGTAGGCGGTGCTGAACTTTGGTCCGCCTGTATAAGATCTGTGGATGGCTCTGTCACGGTGTCCTGGTGAGCCGTGTCATTCGAAACGCTTTTTAAGATCACAACATCGGCCGGAAGGCGTTGGTTCTTTCGGATTTTCAAGACATCACCAACTTTCAGGTCCCGAGATTTCTTAGTAACTTGCATGGAATTTGCAATCTCGGAGTTAACATCCCCAGACACAGAAGCCGCCTGCCTCCCAAGAGGCTTGTCAAATGCTAGAACGGAAAACTCCTCTGCATTCGCCTCTGCGTCCCTTCGCCGTCGACCGATATCATCCAAAGCTTCTTTTCCAAGAGATATGGATACGACGAACGCCAATGGCGCAATGTAAGAGGACATGTAGCCTATCCGAAGCACAGGAATAATTTGCGAAAGTGCGACAAGGAGGAAATAGATGTTGAAAAAGAACGAGAATTCGTTGTACAATGTACGGGGCAAGAAACTCCATGGAGTATATTTTGCATTCGAAACGATATTCGGCGGGTATTTGGACCTTTGTACCTGTCCGACAAAAACATCGCGGGGAGGCTTCGCTATCGCAGTTTCACTCTCAGTTGACGCCGAAGAGCCTGAGAACAAACTTGCTATTTTAGCACCCGGAAATCGGAATCGACGACCCCTATGCGGCCCCCCCTCGTTATCCGGATACGAGCGGCCGGACTCATGTCGACCTTCCTCCAGTAGGGGCGCATTGTCATCAGTATAATTGCGAGAGCTCGCGTGGGACCTTCGCAGGCCGTCGTCGTCTCGATCTTCGAGCAAACGATCCATGTCCTCCGATCCCCTGTACGTCCCGGAGTGACTCCGGCCCCACACTCGATCTCTTACGCCCAGGCGCAAATTCCTCAGCGCAATCCCTGGTCCATGGTCCCTTGGTCTCCTTGGTTCGTCTGTTGAGCGTGGGGAATGAATTGTTGCCGTGGTTGGATCAAGCTCCTCCAAGTCAAGGTCGTCGTCCGAACCAGAATCACCAGCGATGCTGGCTCGGGCGTTGGGGTTTAAATAATCGGATGATGAAGGCATGATGAACAGATCACAGACAAATGCGGTGTAAGTCCCCACATCCAGGGGAGCAGTCCTCAAGCTCCTGCACTAGCAAATGATATCATGTCACGTCGAGTTGCATCCAAGACTTTTCAGCAGGAGCATTGTTGATGCGGTAGGGAGATATTCGGGGTTTGGTCGCGCAAAATATCGGCGGTATGGTTATCGGATGGGGCGCAGAAACGAAATGAAGAGGTACAGGAGTTATATTTGTGTCTGTTATTGTCAAGAGCAAGGGCGTTCGTAATCTCGAGTGATGGTGGCCTAGAGTATGGAGATGTTAATACCTTAGTCAGGAAGCGCAGTAGTGGAGGTGTCCAATCACATGATTGGATGGTCGCAGGAGACGTGTACTAATTGTGGCGCATCAGTAAATGGGGTGTGTTGTGAAACAGCGATGTCATAGGTGTAATTATAAGATTATACCTAGGACCACTGTCTTGCGTAGATTGATTTTCGTCAGAGCATAGTAATTATTCCTCGGGAGTTGTAATTGTGGCTAGTACTGGATAAATGCTTACAGTGCATAAAAATTGCATTCGTATTGGGAGTTAAGTTAATGGCCCATCAATTCAATTATCCACTGTATGGACTATACCTAACTAATCAGGTTGGCAATTAGGATGGTACTGTCTGGCAGAACAGTATTTCTACCGCCCTGGATACCGCCCAGCCTTTCCCCCTGTTTTCCCTTCCATTTTCCCTAGGCCTCACTAGCTGGTTAGTTCGTAAGAAGGATGACTATGGTTTTAGTCTTTTCCTTTGAGCCATTAGGAACGACGAATTGGCTGCATCAGTTTCAAAGAAGATTTACACTGTCAAACGTTCGGTTGACAGTACGCCGGTCCCGCTTTTCTGCTTCACAGCGCTGCACTGCCATGCATCCACGTGACCCTACAAACAGAATAGGTGGCCCTTCCGCCTGGAACATTAATCGCCCGCCCCGGGTGACGGGCGCGTCCCAAGGGTCCGATAGGTCAATAATAGTTAACTAGTACTTGGAGTAATAAGACAGAATCCGGAAGTCCGTAACGGAATCAGCTGTTGGATTCCCAAAGTCGTGATTATTGTTCTTCCTGGATATGCGGCCATGAGTCCTTATTTCTTTTAATTTCTTGTGATGAATTAGTTCCCTTCAACGCAAGCTGTGTACATTTCTTATTTCATGTTTTACTAATTAAATAATTCTACGCCGTTGCCATTTTGCGTCGTCGGCCCTGCCAGGGTGAGCCTTTGGAAACGTGTCATGCGATCTATTTTAAGCTAACATTTTACCGCCGAGTTAGATCTCATATCCAGCAAACATGGCTCATAATGAGGTATCGGCCGCCTGGCATCCGGCTCTCAGATCGGAGGATGGTGTACCTTCGAATGCACCTATCTCGGACGACCTAACACAGGAATCGAAAGATTCCACAACAGAATCTGCCGCCGAGCTCAACTCTCCCCAGGCATTTATACAAGAGAACGAGTTTCATAGCAGCTCTTCATCCCAAGATACCGATGCTTCTGTTGACGTGCAGCCTACAGTCGCCCCGGCCGGAATGGACTTAGATACTCCGCCGCATGCTGAGCAAGTCTTGACTCCCGAGACTGGTCAGGAGAACACTGCAGAGGATTCCGCGCAGGAAGATATCCCAGGTAATCAGCAAGGGTTGCTGCAAACAATGTCCGATGAGCCTCGTGTTATCGAGACTTCTGAGGAAAGCGCGCCTGCGTTTGGGGGCGACGCGAACGGGTCTCACGATACCACGGCGCCTGACAACGTTATGGACGAATCCTTTTTAGAAGGACATAACACTACAGAGCATCGCGAGGATAACGACGCAGCTTCTTGGTTCAATGAGCAGGTTGATAAAGGTGACCATCTGACTACCAACGAATTTGTGAATGACGATAACCAAGAGTTTTGGGGAAGCCCTACAAATGGTGATGCCGGGGACGACTTTTTCAGCCAGCTGAAAACCCAAACCAAGCCAATTTATATTCCACCTGAAACAGAATCTAGATATGAGGAGGGTGTTCCGTTGCTAGATCATACTGTTGAGTCACCAGCCCAGCCTTCTGTGAAGGAAGAGAGTCAGATCGATAAACTGTTTGAGAATGATGGTGACGATGAAGGTGGAGCATTCTTCAATGAGGTCCAGGGATCTGTACCAGAAGAAGCAGAACCATCTCCCCATATTACTCGCAAGAGTACCACACAAGTCATCGGCTCGCTTGACGCTTCCCCCGACTCTCCGGTCAGCGCCGCATCCCCAACAGCTCAGGAATTTGACAATATCCTAGCGGCGGCTGCATCAGAGAACCAGGCCAAGGAGGATCTTTCTGACGATGATTTGGCTGCAAAGTGGCAGGCTGAACTGTCCAATGACCAACCTGAGAAGGGTTCAGAAGATGAATTGGCTGCTAGGTGGCAAGCAGCGCTTGATGACGATGACGATTTGCTTTTGGAGGATGAGATTGACGAGAGCTCGAACAATCGTCAAGAGTCACTTCCTCAGGATCTGAATGGGAGTGTCTACGAGACGACCCAGGCAACCCTGAGCAGTCCCTTCGGTACTCCGCAGAGCTCAGCGCGACCTCAGGCGCAACCCACCAGTTACACGCCACATCAGCCATCCACATCGGATTTACTACAAGGGATCCCAGGCATTGCTCCTCAATCAAGTGTCGCTCCAATGCAAGACTATTTTGCAACCCCACCCCAGCCGCGACCGACCGCAAAGAGAGCAGAGAGTTTCGCAGAACGCTCTAAACAAGGCTACAAGTCACCCTACGACCTGCCAGATGATCTTACTCGTCCTCGCAAACCCGTGGTCGCCCACAAACCGGTTGTCGCGCATCCTGGTAGCATGCCACCACCACCACCTCGGAGTAGCAGTATCCCAGGGCCTCCTACCAATGCGTCAGGGGTACCTACTCCACCTCCGGCGGCAACGTCAGTTCCAGCTCCACCTGTCACCACACCTAAGAACTTCTATGAAGAACTTCCTTTGCCGCCCCCTCGGCCAAGATCCCGGCCCGCGAGCTCGGGACGTTATACACCTACTGCTAATATAGTGACGTCCCCACCATCGCACTCGCAGCCGCCGCCGCCTCCGCCCCCAGCGAACCCATATGCTAGCCTCTCATCTCCTCCGCAGGACAGTGCTAGTGTCGGTTCTCAACCTCAGTTGCAGCAACCAGAACGCTTAGATCCGTATGCAAATCTATTGGGCCCCGGTGCTCCAGGTGCCCCGGCAGCGCCTAACGCAGCGTCACGATACTCGCCTAAACCACCTACTGTACAACCTGGGACCAAACCTCCATTGGCACCCAGGTATTCTCCGGCACCACCCCAGTCCGCTGCCCCGGCACCACCTCGTACCCGCTATGCTTCTCAGCCATCCAGCGTCTCTAGCCAGGGGGCTGTTTTGCCCTTCCAACCACGTACCTCAAGTCCGTTGGCTCATCATGAAAAAGTCTCATACCATCCGCCAGAGGGTCTTGCTATCAGATCTGTTCCAGAACCAGCATCTAGCTATGCTCCCAACGGTATGCAGCCGCAACCGGATGAGCAGGAAGTTTCTAACTCGATCACAGCTCCCGTTGGCGCTGTAGATTCAGCTGTTGCGACGGCGGTTCCTGAAAACGTGTCGGCGGCTCTTCAGCCCACCTCACCTCCGAGGACTTCGTATGCTCCTCCGTCGTATATAAATGAATTTTCAAAGCGTGTTGCTCCTATGGCCAGTCCTCCACCGGCGGTTGTGCCTCCTCCTGGTGACGCTCAATTTGTTCAGCCTCGCAGGTCACAAACTCAATCCCCTAGCCAACAGGCATCGGCTCCAGGATTGTCTGTACCCTCGGATCCTTTCCAGCGGCCTGCTTCGGTTCATGCTCCTGCTTCCCCCACGAAGTCTGCCAACCCCTACGCCCCATCTCATGTTTCTCTCCATCACCGTGTTCTGTCACAACAACTTGAGTTCATCCCACCCAATGATGGACAGGAATTGGATCCACTCGAGCGATGGAAAGGCGCCCCAATTGTCAAGTTTGGATTTGGCGGCTCTATAACGTCATGTTTCCCAAAGCATGTGCCTCGATATGCTGCTGGTCAAGCCGCGCCAAAAATCAAGTCTACCCCAGGAGAAGTGAAAATACTCCCAGTCAACGATTGGGTGCCTATCACTGAAGGCATTGTGCAACATCCCGGTCCACTGAAAAACAAGTCCAAGAAGAAGGACCTAGTTGCCTGGCTCTCGAGTAAGATCGTGGCATTCGAGAATGAGGGCATCTCTGAAGCAGCCCAATTACACCCTGAGTCTTCGAAACGGCATGACGAGAAAATATTACTGTGGAAGATTGTTCGAGCGTTGGTAGAACACGATGGTGTCTTGGAAGGGTCGGCTGAAATAGAAAAGTCGTTACGCTACATTATATTCCCTCACCTGCAAAGTTCAGAGTCGGAGCCGACTTCCGGAGTCAACCTCCCAGCCTTCAATGCTTTGCCGCCACTGAACGCCCCTTCCAAGTCGGATGCTACTGACAGCCAGTCAATAGAGAGCATTCGCAATAGCCTTCTTGTAGGCAACCGGGAGAAAGCCGTATGGGATGCCGTGGACAATCGTCTATGGGGTCATGCTATGATAATCGCCTCAACCCTCGATAGGTCTGTTTGGAAGCAAGTCGTTCAAGAATTTGTCAGACGTGAAGTCAAATCTACGACTGGTAACTCGGAATCCCTTGCCGCACTTTATGAAATTTTCGCCGGAAATGTTGATGAAAGCGTTGATGAGCTTGTCCCCCCGTCAGCAAGAGCGGGATTCCAGATGGTCAGTAAAGTTGGTGGACAAGGGCCGTCTAAAAATGCCCTTGAAGGTCTGGATAGCTGGAGGGATACGTTAGGGCTAGTCTTGAGCAACCGCAGTCCCGAGGACCACAAGGCCCTGCTGGCCCTCGGTCGACTGCTCTCGTCATACGGTCGGACGGAAGCTGCTCATATTTGTTTTATGTTTTCACGCGCCGCGGTATTTGGCGGTGCGGATGACCCTCAAACGAGTATAGTTCTCTTGGGAGCCGACCACCAACATCTACCCATGAACGTGTTGCAGGATGATGATGCGATCTTGCTTACTGAAGCGTATGAATATGCAGTTTCAGTCTTAGCGGGGTCTCCTACGTCTACATTACCCCATTTGTTGGCGTTCAAACTCATTCATGCTTGTTCTCTGGCAGAGAATGGTCGCAAATCGGAAGCTTTGCAGTACGCCGATGCCATTACAGCAGCTCTAAAGGCAACTACAAAGCCATCTGGCTATCACAACCAACACCTGCTTTTCGGAGTAGACGAGCTCTCGGCGCGCTTGAGACAAACGACAAATGACAGTGGGTCTTCTTGGATCTCTAGACCAAGCATGGAGAAGGTTTCTGGTTCGATGTGGGCCAAGTTCAACAGTTTCGTTGCTGGTGAAGATAGTGACGCCGCCTCAACAGGTTCCGGAAAAGCTGGAGACGGAGATATTGGGCCGTTTGCTAAGTTTTCCGGCACTCCAACCGTCAGTCGGTCGCCATCCGTGTCGGACTTTGGGCCCTACTCCTTGCCTGCAGCCCAGTCAGCGCCAGGCAGCGGCCCTTCACGATATCAACCGGGCAACCAGTACATCCCCAACTCCTCCCCTGAACAATATCGTGGAAGATCATCTCTTGATTCCCAGAGATCATTGTCGTTCGGGTTCTCGTTTGGGCAACGACGAGGTTCCCAAGAACCATCGACACCTGTTGAAAGCAGCGCGTATCCAGGTGGCTCACTTTACGGGTCTCCATCTGCCGCGGGCTATCAATCTACCCCCCTCAAGCGTCGTATATGCCCCTGGCGCCTGTTGTGGAAGATTCAGCCTCTCAGCCCTACCCTGTCGAACCTGCCCCAATGCAAGGATCCCCTGTGAATATCTCACCCTACCAACCCCCGGTTAATGAGTCCTTTGGCGAACCTCTGGATCAAAGTTTGGCGACAGTACCTGCATCTGGCGTTGCCGGCTACTTTCCGCCCGGTGCCGGTAGTGGCTATGAACCACCTTCCGTCGAAATTAGCGCAGCTCCTACATTGGACACCACGGAAGAGCCCACCCATCAGGATGTCCTAAAAAAGAAGAAGTCCTTCATGGACGATGATGATGACGATGACCTTGCGGCGCGTGCAGCCGCTATTCAGAAGGCTGAGAAGGCACGCAAAGACCGCGAAGCCGATGAGGCCTTCAGAAAAGCTGCGGAAGCTGATGGTAAGTTCTGTCCCTAGATGTTCATACTTGGACATATTATTGATTTTTCTGTACACAGCCAATAGACCCCCCGCTGCAGCGAAGAAATCATGGTTTGGCGGTTGGTTTGGAGGAGCAAAGAAAGAGAACGACAACCACAATAACTCGGGGGGGCCTATCCGTGCCAAACTTGGCGAGGAAAACTCTTTTTATTATGACAAGGAGTTGAAGAAATGGGTCAACAAGAAAGACCCGAACAGCGCCAGTGTATCACGTGGCACACCGCCACCACCCAAAGCGTCGGCTCCTCCTAGCAGAAGTGCCAGTGGTAGCACTGCACCGCCTGCAGCAAGCCTGGGCTTGGGACCTGATAGTAGGCCTCCGTCGTCTGCAGGTGCTCCCCCGTCACTATCCAGCAGCCCAGCACCACCCTCGCTTGCTGCCCCCCCACCTATGCTAGGCACTGCTCGGTCAGCCTCTACTGGTGCAGCCATGCCCACGCCACCAATGGGCTCCTCTTTGCCCCCGCCTCGCCCTGCAACATCGCTGAGCCATGCCAGCTCCATAGATGACCTTCTTGGGGCACCACAGGCACGCAAGGGCGCCCCTGCTAAAGGACGGAAGAAAGGCCGATATGTCGATGTGATGGCGAAATAGGCTAGCCAGCCTACTAGATGCGGGGTCTTTTATTTTTTTTCTTTTGTGTGATCATGTCTTACGATTTTCCTAATTCCCGGCCCCACGTTACTCTTTGCACATCGTGAAGCGCATACGGCTTGCGTGTGCTATAGAATTCTTCTATCCGCCTGCACAAAAGTCTTGCATAGTGCATTGCCTCAATGAGGAGCACATTCTTCTTCTCGACCCCTTTGCATGACCAATATATTCCCGTGTACAATAAATATTTGCATATGCACCTTATGCAGTGCTTATTGCTTCCCCTTATTCCCCTTGATGATTGCTTTGCTTACACTTCTGTCCATCTGAGATCTTGGCATTGAGTGATGTGGAGGTCTCGAACCGAAGGCTTTCTGCTGCTTCGAGTTTCACGGAACATGAACGTTTATTATTTGAACATTTTAATGGTATTATAATAATTTCAACCTTCGGACGCTCAACGTTATGTGCGCTTCTATTGCGCGTACCTTTACATGCAGAGACTGTAATACATCCAGAATCCGAGCCCAGTAATTCTATTCAGGCCGCGTAAGAATTGATATAATACTGTCCCTGTCAGTCTGAACCTCACTACGTCGACTTGAAAAACTCACCGTCAAACAAGAATCTTCTCCGCTCCAGCTCCCCGGCAAGTAAACGTAGAGTATCAAAGCTGTCTCGTGGATAAAGCCTGTACGCAAGTCAACAGAATCAGCAAGGTGCTCCAATCACTGTTGTAAACGACGTTCTCAACTTACATGCAACGACCTTGGGACTCAATCGCCCAACACTCAGCACCCTTCCCCAATCCTTCCCGTCGATTCTCACTTTCGCCCAACCAGCCTCATCATCATCGTGTAGAGCTCTCATCCGCTCACTAGGCAGCTGCTCAATTTCCGTCTGAGTGAGCTGCCCCGGGTCCAGCGACGGGTTCACCAGATCCGTCCAAACACTCGAAATACGCAAGGCATCCGTAGCGATCGCCAACTTCAGCGATCCATGCATGTTAGCCGATAGTTCCAGTTTAGGCGAAATAGCAGACACAACCGCAGAACCCGAAGAGCCCTTGGAATCCGCCGCCAGCTTAGTAAACCGCTCGGAGATACTCTTCAACTGGAACAAACTCGGCAGGATGATGTGCACATCGGGGTCACGACATCGCGGTTCATGGAGCCCCTCGATGGCAGATTCATGCAGGACTTTCACGGGAATTTCCTGCGTAATGACCGTCTCGCGTTCTCGGGGCCCAGAACCGGCTGCTGGTCGGGACGCACTGGTTGGCTGACCTGCGCGACCAGCATCCTCCCCTCCGAGAGCCGGGCCGGTCATGGCTGCATGGTCCGATTCAGCGATGCCTAGTGCGTTGGACCCGGTGGTCCAGGATGATGCGTGGATGGTGAGAGCCAAGAGAGGGACGTTGCCTTTTTTGGTCAGACGCAGTTGGGCTGACGTCGCCGCTACGGCGGAGCGAAGGGCACGGTGGAGAGCACCGATGGGGACTTCGAGGTTGATGACCCCGGAGTTGGATTCCAGGATATAATTGGTTTCATCGAAGATGGCTTCCTGGTACGATTTGTTTAGATAGGACCTTCTTCGCTCGGATGACACTGGGTTACATACCACGGGTAACTGCGCCCAGACTTGGGTGCCTTGATCAGGGATGATGGTAAATCGAACGATTCCATCTTCCAGTCGCATCCAGCATACTTTACCCAGCGATGAGAGGGATGCTGTCAACTCTATAGATAGGTGTTGGTGCTTAGTGGATTGCTGGGCATTAGGTTGAAGCATCCATTGAGACTTGGCGGGAGCACCAACAGGCAACGTTGGTTTACAGGAAGAAAGGGGAATCCAAGGGGACCAAGAAAAAGGGCAGACAGCACTTACTTGAAAAAGTTGCAGCGTTAGCGAGTTGAGTGCGAAATCGCATCTTTAATCAAGGCATGTTATGGCATCACATAGGGATCGAGAGTTGATTCGATCTTATCGTCGACGTTCCTTATCGGCGATAAATTTAACCCTGACGCGGAAAACACGAGACATGGCCCAAGTCGCTATAGTACTGAGTTCGTGAGCATTTGTCTTTTTCTTTTTCGATTTTCAGTTTTATTCTCTATCTAGAATTATTATCGCGTTTCAATCCTTGCTTTGGATTATTTGATTGGGTAGTAGAAGGATAAACAACCAATTTTTGTGTTATTTGAATTCCAAACGATGCCGGCCGACATGATATATATATCATATCTTTCCTGTACTCGGTACATTGTGACCTCCAGCCACTGTCTCGATACCCTAGCACTTTCATTCGCTTTGCTATTTCTTCCAGCCGTAGTATGTCACTGTTCTGCACTAGACAAGATCACTTGGATGGCCTGTGCCGACATCGAAAGGACAGGACGCATACGAATCGCTTAGGGGTTGACTATTTAGTATTGGGTGAGGTGACGAGATCTTTAGATCCAACATCAGAAACCGTCCCAAGACCACAAAATTCCTCATTTCATACTACAACACCCATCTGGCCCCTTTTCTGGAAGCTGGTTCTAGACGTTTGACGAGTGGGACAGACCAGGCAAATGCCATTGGAGATGTTTCGGGTATTAGTTAGAGCGACGGAATGCTGAGCTTGGGGGTTGATCCCCACGTGGCTCATGACAACACCCTGCCATCTACGTACAAAGTGCAAAGTGCATACTAAGCCCTTGAGTACTCCGTGTTGCTTCGAGACCGTTGTCTCCCCGGTCTCCGTTGGAAATTAGACTTACCTTACTCCGTACTCAACCTTGGCAAGAAGGTTGAATGCCTCCCAGATTAAGGGTCAGGTATAGCCCTGCCTCCTTGCCTGTGTCCGCTGGCTGTCTTAGTTTCAGATCAGTCGCCGAAGGCTGAATGGTATGTACAACAAGGGTGTTGTTTTGCAGATGCCGTCTCCTTCAATGCTAAAACCCTTGGTCATAATCCAGGATCGGTTTCAGCTAATGCAAGCTCTCTAAATTTATCATCCTCTTTGGTCACCACCCGCCACACTCACCAAGCTATTTGGCACTTCGATCGATGGTTCATGACTTGGATTGACAATGCATGGTCAGTCCCACCGAGGAATTATCTATTCTCGCCACCACAACCCTGGGGTTGGCACTAAGACGATAAACGTTGTAGGATGGTGTTCCCAAGGAAGGAATATCTTGTCAATGCTCTCTCTTATGACGGGTGCGTCGGGTAGCAGAGAAAAGGTAGTGTCAGTGATCTACTGCGGCAATATGTAAGGGGTGTCGATCACAGATCGATTGTTGTTTTGGGCTTTAGGGTACAACCTAATACCTCGCCTCTTTCGCGTGGACGCGACTCAATGGTCTTCGAGTGTGACCGAAGCGCGTCTTTTATGGAGAACGAAGTTCAGCTAACTCAAGATGCGCGTGATGACGACTACATATTATTATGGGTACTTCGGAGCTTTTCATGGTCTAAGATGGGAGATAACAGCATTGAAAGCCTTGATTCCCTGCAAAGAAATGCAAGGGAAAAGTCCGTGCATAAACATGGTTTCTATGAATTGACCACCCTTGACAGGATATACTGCACAGTTCATTCATGAATTGGAATTTACAAAGCCTATGGATCACTTTGTTTCCGTTCGCCCCAGCCACCCACAGGGGAATTGAGGGAGACTCCACTGAGCTAGGGGGATTTTGTGTCATGTAGCTCTAGACATACATACATAACATACCGATATAACGTCCGACGGGATGTTATACAGGAGAGTTCATCTGCATCTCACCCAGCTCTGGAGTGGGAACTCGAGAAGATTTTAGGTTTTCTGAGTCATGGAGTATAGCGTGTTATTAAACTTAAGAAGAGGAATTATGAGAACGAAGGATTCCCCAGAGGAAGATGAAGCTAAGATTCAGATTAAGACCGAAAATCAATAGTGGCAAGCGAGTAGTGGCTCCGTATAAATAGTAATCCTGGGTCCCCCTTTTGGCAAGCGGAAGGGCTCCACTTTTGTCCCGTTCGAGCTGAGAAACACCGTGACTTTCTCCTCATTCCAGCTCACACCTGCAGCCACTTCCTTCGAATCATCGTCATTCCCTTCACTAGAGAGACAGTTGGTCCAGGTCTCTCCCTCCCCCCGTCTCAGCTCTGCAGTTATCATCCCACATTCGTTTATTTCCTTTTCTTTTGGGCTACTGCGCCTCTCCGATCTTTTTCCCTTCCCCAGCCTTCTGATTGTGATCTATCAATCCCGGAGCTCACCTTGTAAATCCTCCGTCTTTATCTGCCTCTCTTCCTCCCACATTTGGTCTTTCTTTTTCCCTCTCTTCGCACTGGATCCTGCATCTTAAGTTACTAGTATTAATTACCGACACACTTATTTCCACTGATTCCTCATACAACAACGCCGACCGTCGCCTACCTGCCCAACCGTGACCCCAGCTCGGTATCTCCGGAACACCCCTAAACAACCTCACCTCCGCTGTCGCTTTGGGGTTCTGCAAGTTCGCATCTCAGCATGCTTGCTTATCAGCGGTACACACTCTTTCACATTTCTAAATCAGCTATTCCACCGCCGGCTCCCAAATCGCATTTCTTAACTCCGTCCTTATCCGACCAACATCTGTGAGCTGTTCCGGTGGCCGTTCTCCTCCGACATGGCCACCAGCCGCAGTAATCCTATACCTCCACCTATCTCCCTTCCGGCAGCGAACGTCGCTTCTCATGCCGTACCGCCGACTCCATCGCCGAGTCGACCAACAATCCCCAACTACCAGTCTCTCGATCCGTTACTCGCAAACTTGTCCCCCGAATCTACTCTCGAAGCGCTTACCTCAACAGACGCAGTGCCCAAGAACGAACCCGCATACGATATCCTCTCCAAGAGCATATCCCAAGTCTCGGAGGCGGAGAGAGCTCTTGGAATCCGCGCGGCTGTTGCGGCACAGAATCTAAGCCTATGGTATAAAGAGGTGCAAACGTGGGAATGGCCGAAACGCACGGATGCCCAACTGGGCCAAGGATTTATTCCGCCTTCTACCACGACATCCAATGCTTCAGAGCCAGAATATTTGGGCAGCCTTCCTGCAGAAGTTGTAGCTGAACACGAGAAACGAATCGAGGAGATTCGTGATGGCATGGAAAGTCTAGGTGTCGACGAATTGAAAGAACATGTTCTGAATGCTCATATTCCTTCACGGTCTCGGCCATCGTCATCCAATAGCAATCTTTCCGGACCCCCTTCGTTCAGCTATGTGCAATTAAGTGATTTCACCGCTGTTATCACCGCCACCATCTTGCGCGCTCTCCCACTTCTCTCCCGCCTGAACAGCCTCCTTTCCACGTGGGATGTTCGGCTACTAGTCCTCCGCCAGGTACCGGGACTATTGTGGAGCCTGCGTCTAGCCCAGTCTGAATTGAATTCGGCCTTGGACTTGTTGAAGTCCTCCGTGCCCCCCAACGAGCAGGATGCCTTGTATTCCCTATCAAATTATCATGCCAAACGCACTGCGCTGGAGGTGACGGTTCTTTCGACGGGGCGACGAATGGATCGTATGCTTGATGCGCTAGAGGGCCGGGAAGACTCGTTGCCGGAGAATTGGATTGATGATCTAGAAGCTATCGAATCTGGTTTTGGTAACTGGGTTATGGACGCCGAGAAACAGACAGTTGAGAATGAATGGCGGCGCATGATGGCCAATAAACAGCAAAGCAAAGACCACCCACAAGTGCCAAATCAGCCAACCCCTGTATCGGATGAACATAGAACTCCCGAAGACTTTACCACCCACACCCCCGAGCCTTTCCCCCAAGCTGTACGTCCACCTTTGATGGAAACTATCGCTGAGGAACCCGGAAGCCCGACTGAGGACCAGAAATCTTTTGAGAACATGCTTGGACAACCCGTCGTGACCTCTCAAAGAACCGAACAAGCTCCCACTCGTGGTTCTGATACATCGTCCTCTCTTGATGGCACAGAAGTGGCCAGCGATAGCTCCGAAGCCAGCCAAACCCCGCAAGAGGCCAATACTGTAATTGAACCGCCCGCGACCCCGGAGAGAAGTACTGCGAACACTGTGGTCTTCGATGCATCGCCTTCTAGCGGGAAAGAAAATGCAAATGCCCACCTGCTCCCTGATCAGAAACCCTCATTAGAATCTGTGTGCACTGACGCAGCTAAGGACGTACCTTCCTCTGATCTTAACCGGGAAGAAGTAGCGTTGCCAGACGATAGCTTGCCGAGAAAGACGGAGCCTATGTGTGGACTCCAAAAAGCGATAGAAGATCCGTTTATTGCCCAATATGAGGAAATGGGACAGTTAGAACAGCCAACCAAGGCAAGAGACTGTCCCGGGGATGCCACCTCTCCTGAAGCAGATAGTTCCCCAGCTAGTCCAAGCTCGCAAGCAGAAACCGGGAGTGTCATAATACAGAGACCCAAGGGTGTTGTAAACTCGCCCAAACCGGAAGAAACGGTAGAGCCGCATGGGGACGAAACATCGACAGTCTCAACTACCCCGGAATCCAAGATTGAGGTCTCTGATCAACTACGGCCTGCCTCAACTGAAGAGGCGACAACTTTACCTAGCGTCACTGTGGAACCCGCCCCCACCGATATTGCTGCTTCGATATTGGTTAATCGAGATAGCTCACTTTCTCCTCAAACCAGCAGGCCTTCGTCACCGGTGTCTTCTCGGCCTCCTCCCTCGATGACAAATGACAAAGACACTGCAGCTCCATCTCCAAGGCAACCTTTGGATAGCCCCATCAAGCTTTCTAAAACCAGACCGGGACGTTTTGATTCGGAGCAAACCACCATCTCTCATGGTCGACGAGTATCGGGCGCCTCCACAGATTCTTCTGATTATCCATCACTCGTATCCAGCCCGGACATCCGAGGATTGCGTACCGTTTCGTCGAACGGAACACCTAAGCTTATTGAGACTCCTCCATTATTCCAGACAGACCATCGGCAGTCTGGCCCCATACCGACTAATAGCGAACATACATTGCGAGAAGACCGCTTGCTTCGCTTAGACAGCGAAAAGTCTCCGCCCACGTCTTTGAAACACAACCGGGCTCTTAGCCTTCCACTGCAACGATTTATCAATGAACGGTTGGATATGGACTTCGAGGATGAACCAAACACCGATCTGACCATTCCGACCATTGTCAAGAAAGTCACGGACTCTCCCGTAAGATCAAGTTCCCATAATGATCGCCTGTGCCCACAGTCACATTCGAGCAAACACCGTCCCTCCACCTCATCCACCGGTATTCGCCGTGCTGTTGGCCGGCGTTCTGAGCTTTCTCGGGAAGACCGCACATCTTCAGGGCCCGATAGCGTGACACAGAGACAGCCCAAGGCTTGGGAGCGCAACATGAATACCTCCGTCAAAAATCCGGCACATAAAGCTCCGCTCTCCCAACCACCCGTCCTTTCAACAGCCACCCGTGTCAGGAAGCAGCTGACTGCGCACCCTAGCCTCGAAAGCATTGGGGTATATAAGTCTACGCCTCGTGTATCCGGAGAGACATTGACCAGCACAGTGAATGAGAAGACGGGCTCCCGGCCGTCGACTCCGGGTAGCCAGATAAGAAGGCCAAGGGATCATTTAGACGAGAAAATAAGCTCTATTCTTAATACGCTCCCAACGCGTATCCATTTTGAAGACCGTGAAGCTGATGCATCATCTGCGATATCATCTTTGCCATTGAACGCTAGGGAGCGGTTCCGCTCTATATCCCCGCAAGGGTCAGTGTCACGCAGCGGCACGCCCACCCCATCGTTTACCCTCACCCCTGCTGTTTCTCGTAGGAGATATTCACATGCTCCAGAGGAAAGCTCCGTGAAACTATACCATCTGCACCAAGGTGGTAAAACCGTTCCCACCAAGCTTTTCGTCCGTTCAGTGGGAGAAAATGGTGAGCGCGTGATGGTACGTGTTGGTGGTGGTTGGGCAGATTTGGCCGAATATCTGAGGGAGTTTGCTATCCATCATGGCCGACGACACGTTTCAGACACGCCTCGCGTCGAAGTTCAAGGAATATCATCTCGTGAATCGACGCCAACTTACACGCCACCGGGGAGCAGGCTTACTAGGTCTGGCAATGGACGATGCACGCCGTCCCGACCCCATTCTGTTATCAGTAATCGACCATCGTCCTCACTGGCTGTCCGCAAAACGAGACGGGCTTCGAATGTATCCGATATGACCGATCTCAGAGCAGCAAGCACAGGCGAGACACTGAACTTATCATCTTCCCCCATGTCAACCGTCTCCTCGCGCAGACGGCTCTCAACTTCTTCTAATACCTCTTTCGGTGCGGTTTCAACCATGAGTGACGCTCGATATGGATCTATTCCTCTTGGTTTGGCGGGACCTAAACCGCGATCTAGGTATGCGCCTATGAGCGCAGAAAGTGAAGCGTGGGTGGAAGATGTCCTTGGTCAAGCACGGAGAAGCTCGTCTCTACGACCTTTCACATTTGGGCTATCCCCTCCCGAGAATGATCATACTCCTGGTAAAATTCCCACTTTACTTAAATCTAGAAGCATCAGCGATATTGGGAAAGTCGGCTCGAGCAAGCGAGTTGTCCTCCGCGGGCTTGGCAACCGGTAATCTGGATCCATCGATGCATTGCCCTCTTTTGATTATTACCTCACCTCCCAGCATATGTCCCCTCTCTTACATCTTCCTTCTTATTTACTTTGGTCCACTAGCACTGGCGTTTGCCGTTTATGCGGGTTTGTTTTCATCAGAGGACGGTTCTAAGAAAAGTATCGGGCATTTTGCATTATCGGTGTTTTTTCTTTCGTTTCTTTCTTTTCTATTTTTTCCGGCATTTGAAAAGGGGTTCTGTTTGAATTTGGTTTCCTCTTCCCTGCTCTTCTTCATCCTTTTTGACAGACATCTAGATGGTATCATTCATTGGCATTTTTTGCATTCAAGCAAGCGTTTCGGCTTCTGTTTGTGTTTTCTGTCGTCTGTTCATTGCTTTACAATTCTTTTGCACATATTTAGATACCCTCATATACGGTTCCTACCTTCTTCTATGGCCGCTTTTCATGTTTATATTTTAGAAGAAGAATACATTGGAAATTCAAGAATTTGTTAGACATTGAGAATTCAAATAGCCACTAGTCATTTCGCACCGGTACTCTTTCTCTATAATCTCACCCTCCCGGAGTTGAGTTATGCTGGCTAGATCCACTGCTTCAAGAAATTCACCTCAGGTTACAACAATAAAGAGAATAAGAAAAAACGCTAATACGAACACCATCACTCCAAACCGGCCACACCAAGCTATCTAGCAAGAACTCATAATCCATAAGACCCAATCAACACGGGGTACAAGCACAAACGAAGCCAAGTCTTTGAGCAAGAGCGGTCATACCGAGACTTCTCGTAAAAAGAACATGATAACTGAGCCATAGCCCACCCATCAGAGTTACACAAGTGTAATGCAAACGGATTCTTCAGGATGAATTTTGCGCTTGTTCGCGCCGTTCAGACGGCTGTCGCTTCCAAGGGATATCTTTGCTGAATAGCTCTCTTAGTTCGGGAGAAATTACTTTGGGCTCGCTGTTGTCGACGGGTGGAGCGCTCGGTCCGGAGCTGGTGCCGCTGCTGAACCCGGTGCTTGGGGGTCTTTGGGGCGATTTGCCTTTGTCTGCATCGGCAGGGGACTGGATGGGTTTTCGTTGGTGGGTAGAAGGAGCGGGAAAGTTGTTTTTCTTGTCTATTGCTTGAACGGCTCGTTCGAAGCGACGGAATAGGGATTCGGCGCGGGTGAGGATTGGGATGAGTTCCATTGTGTTGGAGAGTTCGTTAACTGTAGATGTTAGCTTAATAGGCCTTCAGGCCGAGAGAATGAAAAGTACTCACTGTATTTCAGAACCTCATCAAAATGCTTTAAGTGGTCCATGATGACATCTCTGTGCTTCTCTAGGATTGCCAAAGCAATAAAAAGATGGAAGCTGCTGGATAGATAGTCGGTCCACAATGTCTCCCAGAGGCGTAAAACATCCACCCATTCGAATTCGCGCTTGTACCAAACGAGGAGCATGCGGAAGAAGAAGAAAAAGTTTGTGCTGTCGGCAGACTGGAGGTGAAGGTATAGCTGGGGATCCATGAGTTGTACGAGGTGATCTAAAGTCAGAAGTTGGGCACGCATGCCAGACTGGTCACGAAGAAAGTTGCGTTCCTGTTGGATCGGTCAGTAGCTGAAGGTTGTTGATGATAAAGGGTGGAATCGTCACCATTCGGTCCATGAAGCCGACAAATGCCCAAAAGGCCACAGCATCATCCTGCATGACCGCATATATCGGTGCTAACAGGTCGCTCATTCCTTGAACATAGCCCAAGTCAGGGTTATATTCATTATAAGTCAACAACATGTCCTTCATCTGTTCTAGATGAACATTCGTCCCTGTGTCCGCGAATGGCGAGTCAGGGTCTGGGTGAGGAATATCTTCCCCAGCGAAGAGAGGAATTGTGCGGTCGGTACGATGTACATCCTTTTCTGTAATTGGTAGGTTTAGCAACAGAGACGGTACAACAGTGTGTAAAGAAGACATACCAATGCGGTTCCTCTGCTCTTTCCACCACTCATGCTGCTCCTCGGTGGAATGTCCCTCGACCATCGTTTCCCACCAGGCACCCTTTAACCGAATGTACTCATCCCGTTTGGAATTCATAAGAGCTTGACGTTCGTCACGGGAGCTGTCCCATGGATATACGCCGAGAAGGAAAAGCCAAGCTAGCTTTCTAACGCCGTCGTTCGGATCGAGACCCCCATGGAATACTCTCTCTTTCACCTCCTCAACAGTGACCTGCAACCTGCCTGTAGTTGGGTCGAAGAATCCTTCCCATTCTTTTAGAGTCAATGTCTTGCGTCGTTCGTTGATAGACATGGTTCCCGTTTCGAGTTCGAGAATTTCGAAATCACCCACGGAGCTGTTTTCCATCTCGAGGACATCCCGTGCAGTCCATATCCGCTGGTTTCTCTCGCGCTCGCTCTGTTCAGATATGCTCATGGCCCATCGAGCAAGATATAGCCTGGCACTATCAAACTCATCCTGTAAGGTTTGGATCTCAGGTGTCTTCATCAGCCGACGGACTTGTGGAGGAATTCGTGGGTTGTCGGCTATCTCATTCGCTGTCCGTTTTGTAAAAGTCGTGATTTTGCTCAGCTGCTCAAGCACCTTCCATCTAGTCTCCTTAATCGCTTTCATAAAAGGATCCATTCCCGCGTCCCGCTGTCCGCTGCTACCTTGCGCGGACGGACCAGTGGCTTGGTCCTGGGCTCTGGTTACTGTTCCATCGGCCGTCAACGGCCGCCCAAACGATATGCGATCTTCTTCGGATGGGTTGATCAAATATACACTATTATCGACGGCTGAACGCTGCACCTCCACATACTTCCGAAGCCACCTTAGGACCTCGTCGCCACCCCAGAACAGACTGCCATCCTCACCGAAGGGGTCAAACGATTCCTGAGTCCTCTTCCTTTTTTGTAGGATGGTTGATTCGCATTCGCTGTCATGGAAAAACAGTGCGGGGAAGCTATCACCTGCACGCGTATTGATCACAAGGCTTCCAAACCACCATCGATGCTCGGGGGTCGTACAAGCAACGAGTAGATCTCCGAGAGTGGTACGGCAAAGGCATAGAGCCCTATTGGGTCTTTATGAGTGGTGGTTGTCGGCAAAGGGGGTACCAAATATTTCTGTCGCGGCGGAGAGGAGTCGCCCGCAAGATCGACTTTGACATAGGTGCTATAGGCGTCGCCTAGCGAGGATTCCGGAGCCCAGGCAAGCAGGTATGATGATAGCTCGGCCTTTCTTGAAGAGTTGGTCGATGCAATCGCATTGGAGGCACCATGAGCCGGCTTTTGTTGAATGAGGGCGATGAACCCGGGAATATTATCTTTGGAGGAAGGGGTGGGGTGAACGTAGACCTGCAATTATCGGTATAGATCAGAACCGTCAGCGATTAATTGATATTGATTAGAACATTCTTCGATCGTCTAACCTTGCTTTTGGAAAAGAGTAGTTTGACCCCTCTCCCAGTTGTTGCATGTGAGATGGTATTGTAATCGTCCTCCTCGTCGTCGCTGACGTCGTAGTAAGAAGCCGTGGGCGACGGCGGCGAAGGTGGCGGAGTGTACTGGACTCCCTTGCGCGCCATTTCTCTTTTTGCGTCTTTATTTCAAGACTACAGATGGATGATGTTTTGGTTGAAATGATTCAGGAAAGATAGTTCATCCTTCTCCGTTATCCAAGTAGTTATTTGTTGGTAGAAATCCCCCGTTTGGTAGGTGGATTGCGGGGAGAAATGAAGAAAGGCGCAAACGTCACGAAACCAATGGAGATCCACCTGATCACGGCTGCATGTGATCTCCACTCATGAAACTGCCAATGATCGTATGTTTATATGTCAAGATCACTCATTGCTTAGCAGTATGCTTTCTTTTTTTTCGGTCTCTCTTCTTCTCCTGCCGCGAAAAAGAAGATAAGTTGAACAGAATAGCAAACAAGGTATGCGGCATGTGGCTGGTTCCGTAGATCATATTTATACTAATTTATCGATAACGGTCAGCATCGCCACAATCAAAATGACTGCTGCCTGGCTAAAATCGCCCACGCTGGAAGAACATTAATCCTCCTTTTTGTTTGATTTTGATAGATCCGAGGAGAAAAAGTACGTCTCATGAATCTAGGACACTGTATTGGGATTATCAGGCTATGGTTGGGCCTTGACCGTTGGTCAAAGGTATCCATATCGTGGAGGATGGACTAGATTCTGTTCATACCACAGGCCTCTGGAAACCCAGGATATTACAAGATGACCCAGTCGGCAACCCGAATTCAAGTTGGATAAACCCCCGAGTCCACTGCCCCACAGGTTGAACCCTTCGTCCCGTCCGAACCAGCTCTTGGTTATACTATGCCGGGCCGGGTCTGATTCCCTTAGTTAAGTTACTCTGCCTGCAACAACAGGGAGACACGGGTTCTGAATTGTCAGAATGGGATTACTACTCACGTCTTACGTTAGGATCGATGCTATGTAGATCACTGTGATGCATCAGGACGAAGCTGAGGTTCATGTAACCGTTTAGAAATTGATGGCCGCTCAAGCCTTACAAGTGAACTAGACTATGAATGTGTTCGAGACAAGTTTATCCTCTTATAAAGCTATTAAGATATAGTGGATCTTTTCTATTAATACTCGAAGCTCAGAAAATAAATGGATTGGACTGTAACTATTTATATTGATAGGTGTTGGGTTCTCCTCATTCCGGGTTCAAAGTACATGTAGGTCTATGAGTATCGTCCAGGCCTGAATGTTACGTTACTTCGTAGGTCCAAAGCTACAGACAGATCATCTGTTCAAGTCATCCATCATTGGCCACTCTCCAAACCATTAGGTAAGGAGCGAACCCTACCTCGGTGCCAGGTGACTACCACTGCGGAGGCATTGATGACAACAATAGCTTCATGACACATCACTAATGCTTTGATGCTGTCTAGTAGACGTCTGCCTGCTCTCACTATCTAGTTAATATGATAATCAATGGTGTTGGTACGTTGTGTAGCCAACACCAACCCGTCTTATACAAAGCCTCGCTCATCAACGCGGACTACGGTGCTCGACTACGACTTGGGTCGAATGTACTTATGTAGAATTAGAAACACAGAAGTAGAGAAGAGAAATGTATTTGGAGTTGACCACATCTCCGAAGGCTGTAAGTTCCCAATCAAGCCGTATACCTGTAGGAGTACAACACACAATGCAGCCGCGGCCGCGGGATTCGGATCCCATAGCCCATTCAGGCAACGATACGCCTGTCCAATTGAAGAGCAAAGAGATGTACTTCTGCGCAGATCAATCAGTCACACTGAAACAATGGGAGAATATATAAGGCAGGATAATTATGGCTCCCGTTTTGCAAGTACACCTGTTCTCCTTATCACCGGTACTAATATCGAAACTGTGCAAAATGTCCGAACTTGCACGCACTTTGCCAGCTTCCTGGTACTGCAGCCCTCCGCTCTACCAACTTGAGCGAAGAGCTGTTTTCATGAAGGCATGCCAGTCGGCCTTGGATCTGTGAGGTTTGAAAGTGGCTAATAGACCCAGTCTTGGTATCTGCTTGGCCCTGTGACGAAGTTTCAGAACGTCGGGGAAAAGATCGAGTATGAGATTGCACAACAGCCTATTTTGGCTTTCAGAGTCTCTGGCACTTCTCCCCTACCTGAACCAGGCGAGTTCCAGGTGGTTTGTGCGAAAACAGTACGTCTCGTGTCCTTTACTTTAGATGCATACCTAGACAGAAAATTCCAGGAGGGGTCTGTATTGCCTGATAGTATGTGTTGGTCTGACGATAACAGGAAAATCCACTACGGTACCATATAACCCCAACAGGCCTCATCTTCACGACCATCTCAGATGAAGCGCCCAGCTTTCATGAGTATTTTCCGGACCTGGAACCATTGTTGCAGAGAGTGGACTTTACGAGACTACCCTACAGACACAGTATCAAATACGAAGGCCGATTCAACTGGAAGACCATGTAATCTCCCTGATAGTACATATCAAGTGAATTCGTGCTTATATCGTAACCGCAGGGTCGACGGATATCAAGAATGCCTTCATTGCCAATACACTCATCCATCGTTCTCCATTTACTACCCGCCGACCTTCTACACCGTTCACAATCACCAGAACTTTTCGCAGCACATTGCAGACCCCAATAAGCCAGACGATGGCCTGTTTCTCTATTTCTTCCCGAACTGTACATTGAATGTGTACGGTGGTGGGATGTCTTCGTTCCGGGTTTGCCCAACAGAAGCTCCAAATATCACCCGGATGGAATTCGACTACTACCACATGGAATCCGGCGAGAAGTTCAAAGAATACTACAAGTTCGTCCGTCAGGTAGCTATGGAGGACTATGAGCTCTGCGAGAAAGCCCAGGATAACCTTGGCAGAGGGGTTTACAGTGAGGGGATTTTGAATCCGGAGAAAGAGAACGGTGTCTCCTGTGAGTACGACAGAAGTCCGAAGCTTCTAACCCCACCGCTAACATCTCCCAGTCTACCAGGACCGAGTATTTGAGTTGGTGTGCCAGCAGCATGCTGCAGATCAGATAGCGGAGGAGAGTGTCACCTCAGTGACACAAGAGCAAGACAAGGGACTGGAGCGAATTACGGCGGCCGCATGAGAATAGCTAGCTGCAGGCGGAGCCCATTCTGGCAACTTTATGCTTATGATTACCTGGATTATCCTTTGTTGCGAAAGTCAAAGCTCTACGAGATGATCTATTGGTAGTTATACTTGATCAAATTCGGAGATTATAAATGCCATGTAACCTCACCTTCGAGGAAGAGCAAAACCATGCGTTAACCGAGATCATATGTCACATTCAGAGAACCTGTTACTTCAAGTGCACCTGGAAAATTCATCCTAATCTGGCAATCTTATGAGCGGTCAACACGATTTGCTGGCTAACCTCGGAGGATGTGATAACAGATATGCAGGCATGCGGAGGTGAAGGCCAACGATCATCGAGCCCTGAATCATGTAAGTCCTCTTTGTGCTCGAGAAAATCCTTTTATAGGTATCCCCCAGTTCCTGGAAGCTCCGGGGACAAATTTTCGTTTAGAAGGCTCTCAGATACTTTAAACTGGAATCACCATGGAAGCGTTCACCTTCCCGACAGCACCCACGTTACTTGCACTGCTAGCTGGGATTGCTTTTCTATATAGGTTCTGGCCACACACCTCAACTTCAACCTCTAAGCTAGTGAATCTTG
The DNA here is from genome assembly GCF_001204775.2 of Aspergillus nomiae NRRL 13137. Taxonomy (NCBI): domain Eukaryota; kingdom Fungi; phylum Ascomycota; class Eurotiomycetes; order Eurotiales; family Aspergillaceae; genus Aspergillus; species Aspergillus nomiae. The sequence continues at coordinate 102,343 of NW_015378073.1, forward strand.
GGAAATACGAGACCCTCGATACTAATACAGATGTCACGGAAGAGGAAAATCGTGGAGTCTCCAAAGAATCAGATTTCCCAGCAGGCTGGTGGGTGAGCAAGGATGTTTTCGAGCTTGAGAAGCGTGCAATATTCAGTAAGGTAAGTTATATATATCACTGGACCACTGCGTTAAAAGATGCACTCTCTAATTTAACATCTAGACATGGCTGTGTCTCTCCCATCGCAGTCGCTTTGCGAAGGCTGGTGACTATCAGTCTTACGAGGTGGCCGGGTTTCCCATCTTTCTGATCTTAGGGAAAGATGGGAAAGTTAGGGCTTTTCACAATGTCTGTCGTCACAGAGCGTACACAGTCACAAAGAAGGAATGTGGGTCTTCTGCGGTGCTTGGTTGTCGATATCATGGCTGGAGTTATAACACCTACGGCGAGCTGACCAAGGCTCCTCATTTCGATGATATTCCCGGCTTTGACAGATCACAGAACAGCCTATTCGCCATCCATACGGTTACGAACGGAGCCGGATTTGTGTTCGTTAACCTTGAGGCTAGCCCAAGGATCTCGCCGGCCGACACAAGTCTTTTAGATGCCTTTGCGAACAACAATAGACTGGACTCTCAATCCACCTGGGTAGCAGGGCAAACAATCAAGGCAGATTTCAATTGGAAAATAGCGCGTGAGTTAATCTGTTGCTCCTTTACTTGGTCTGGTTTCTGACTTCCTAGCAGTCAGGTCAAAGCAATTGATCGACATTGTCGAATTGGAGAATACAATTGGGCATAAAAGCTATATATCCCAAGTGATCAGTATCTTGGGCCGCTCTAGGGCGAAATCAGAACACTTTTCGCTCTTCCCCAATACCTCCTTCCAGTCCATCCAGTCCTCTGGATGGTGGTATGCACTGAACTTCTTACCAGTATCTGAACAAACAACGGCAATCCGATACGATCTGTACTGCTCGAAAGATGTTGGTTCCCATTCCCAGGTGGTTGCGGAGAAATTGAGCAGACTTTTGGAGGAGAAAGCCCGGGAACTAGAAACAGAATATCAAGGGTACGTTCGGGACACAGCGTTAGGATAAAACGCGAACTGACTACTGACCGGGCCTGAAGGTCATTCGCATCCGTGCCCCCAAGCCTTCACACTGAAGCAATAGGTAATATCTTCTCCTTTCCTTCTTTTTGTGTGAGATTTTGTGTTCTCCATGAGCGCTGAATCAATTCCGCCTGGGTAGAATCTCAGAAGAATATTCTCGACTGCCTCGAAGCTCATATCAAGCTGGAAAAGGCGCAGGGAGCCGAAGTGTTTCCCGCGATGAGAAAGCAACGGGAGAATTCCAGGTTTCAGCAAGCTGAACTACGTTAGTACCGTCTAACTCGTATATGTGTGCGTTCCGAGTGTGCTAATAATCTATGGCAGTCTGCAAGGAACTCGACTGTACGAGTGAGCTCCGAGGAAAAAATCTCGCATGGTAAACTGGTGTATGTTTCGAGATTTTCTTTATTCTTGTTGATTGATTTTTCATTGTTCGCGTCCGCATTTCCGCAGGTTAGATAGACGTGTAGCGTCCGTACCGAACGGATCAGTGGAATCTTGGCACCGTTGTTGCAATCTGGTCAATAGATAGCTCATTAATTAATCATTTCGAGTTGTCTCAGACTCACACCTTGCTTCTACTCTTACCGAGGGGGACTGAAAAGAAGCAAAGCCTCGAGAAAAACTCTCGGTGGATCGTACCGATCAGATCAGCATCGAGTCAGTGATCGGACGTATAAACCTTCCTCTTTCTCTCAACTGAAATTGCGCCGTTAGAACGATCACCAACAACTTCCACTCCACATCCCCAGCGCGTCGGACCGCACAGGGCGGACCCTCGTATCCTTAAATATATCGGGGTATCTCTGCGGAACTGGCAGTTGCAAATCAATCCTTCAGACTTTTTCTTTTCTTTTCTTTTCTTCAATTCTGCTTGGCCCGAACGTCCAGGTTTCCGCCAACGACGTTATCGAGCCAATCAAATTGCCCAAGGCGAGTAAGGCTGTGTTCTGCCCCCGTTTCGGCAATTCGTATTTAGCGTACGTCGCTTGACGATTAACGGTGATGATCGATCATGGCGGGGTTTACGAGGAGGAAATCCAGCTAACTTTTCGTATTTACCAAGCAGTTAGTTGGCTGTTGGCCCTTGTCACTGAACCGTCCGTCATTATGGCGCTGCCGCCCATCGCGAAGGCCACTCTACAAGCTGCGCTGATTAATGCCGGGTCGAACGTCCTGGCGCAGAGCATTCAGTCATATAGAAACGAGGTAAGTAGGATACGCATGTAACATGGGGGCGGGGGGGGCAGAGGGTAAGACACCTTAGCAAATTGGCCCCCAATATCCCGGATTAATTCATGCATGCGGCTAGTAAGGCAAAAAGAAAAAAATTATTAATAAAAGAAAGAAAAAAAATGGGCTGACGGCTTGATTCGCTAATCGGCGCCATGGTCGGAGTTATATGCATTGAATGATTATGCATCAGCACTCTCTCCATGATGCGCGCCGGATAGCTTCAAACACTTCCATAGAAACCGTTCGAACTGGATCTGCAAACACTGTTTCAATTCACAACATGTGCCTTTGTGATGTCCCCCATGACCTTCCTGTGGTTGGAGGGTCTGGAATCGGTCCTTCCAGGCCATCCTAACGAGTCGGAGGCCGCCGTCACCAAGTCAAAGACCGAAAAGGCGGACCAGCCCAAACAAAAGAAGTTAAATGTCAAGAACACGGTGGCAAAGATCGTGATCGACCAGGTCGTCGGTGGCGCCTGGGCTACCGTGCTTTTCAGTTTGACCATGGGCCTGCTGCGCGGGCAGGAATATGATGTCCTGATGGCCCAGATTCGCAATGTCCGTATATCCCGATAGCACTCACTCCCATGGCTTGGTGGAGACATTGCTTTTGGCTGACTGACTTACGCTGGTGGGATAGGATTTCTGGCCCCTCCTGATCGCGGGATTCAAGCTATGGCCATTGGTCTCCATTCTGAATTTTACTGTGGTCCCAGCAGAGAAGCGACTGTTGGTTGGGAGTGTCTTCGGGGTCGTCTGGGCTGTTTACTTGAGCTTGATGTCGGGGTAACTGGGCGGCGGCGCTGGGGCGTTTTGCCGTGGGATCCGACGCATTGTGTGCCGGATCCGAATATACTAGTAGGCGAAGTGGTATCTACTTTTTGGGAAATGGCTGGGATGACCAGATAATAAATGTGTTGGTGGAACCCATCTGCGACTAAAGAATTGGGGCAGGAAAGACGTAATAGTGTGAAGGGGCCGAGCGGGGTTGAGGATGATCATGATAGTAGATAGTGAGCGACACCTTGCTGCATCGTCGGCAGCTCACCGAAATGAACAGAATCGACTAGGTTGAGCGAAATTGCCACGTTTTTTGTATCTGCCCCCCCAACGCTAGTACTATCTCAATCGAGGGAGTGAGCCAGTCAGACATGGGAAGAAAGACATGTCTCGGGAGAAACTCAAGAAACTTAACTTCCAGCCAACAAAGAAAGGGAAAAGCAAGATAGTCTGGACGATCAGGATCAGGAATTATCTCACCCCACATGAAACCGCCTCCCTTGAGCGGGCCCTGACATGTACCATCATCAAGGGCGCTGCCGTACAACTTGCTATGTGAACACATACCGGAGCGGAACATAACTCCCGAGTCAGCCTACGAGGCACAGCTCTCCCGTTGCGACATGCCTTCGAGTAAGCAGATCAGCTTGCTCCGAACATTCCTCGGGAACATCCAAATGGCGGGAAGGGAACAGGTGGGCAAGGCGTACAACAAAGAACCAGTCGGGCTGATCTTTACCCACATTCTACCTTCTTTGCTATCTGATGTGGTTCGGGCCTGGGGTTTGCCCACAAACCCTAACTCAAATGATGGGTGGAGGACTCGGTGAAGGGAGACTCGAGAAGGCCAAGAGTTTGACATTCAATAGTCGTCGTCTACAGTAGTACAAGAAAGTGTTTAATAAAGTGTTTAATAAAGTGTTTAATAAAGTGTTTAATTACTGTACAGCAGGAATGGCCCAGGGCATGGATATGGGACGCGAATTCCCAGCGTAAGCTGCATGAGACAGGGCCGGACGAAAGACCCCGGTCACATTACAGATTACCACTATTCTGCACGAGGTTACGCTGTTTTCACCCTAGAAGCTCATGAAAAAAAAGGGAGGGAAAAAGAAAAGAAAGACGAGTTGCCTGTTTGGGGGAATCCAGTGAATGAAAAAGAACGTGTTTCCCTTGCATGAGATTCAAAAGATTATTGGAGGCTGGTGGGTAGTCATTTGGGTCAGCAAGAGTCAAGCATGATCATAACTGATTAACCCTCTCAAATTGCACTCATTACCGACATTTAGAAAAATCAAGAGGGGAAAGAGTAAAATTACTATTAACAGAAACAATATCGGAATAAATTAATTGCTATTGCATGAATGATAAGACCATTTCCCTGGGCCAGTGTGAAGAAAACTGCATGGTCGGCGGCGTGGCACAGCCCCGGCGAGAGGATCAACAACCTATCCAAGGCAAACTTACTCTGTATCTTGATTTAGCACTCGCTCTGTTTGATACGAACTGGTATGCCGATCCATTGCCATGCAACTTCTCCTGGGAAGAGGGGGTTGGGGATGAGAAGGAATTGCTCATCATCGTGGACGGAGACTCATGCCATGGCAAAAGGGTTACTAAGTTTATCGTCAGACAAAGAAGATTAATGTCTTCTTTTATAATTCTTTCTGGGGGGAGACTCTCCGACCGAACCTTGAAGTTGAGTGAGACCGAAATAGATCGTGTACGGTACGGGTGCTGTATCGTAACCCACTCGTGGATGTGTCACTCGTGACCCTCCGAAGGAAAAAAGACTAAAATCTCTCCGTGCATTAGCCCGAGTGGACCCAAATTAGTCCCCCCCATTCGCATTCTCCAAAATGTACATGGGCGTCAGCCCAGTGGCTCAAGTGTCATTCCAGGTACCCCCATAATTAGATCACATCATGTCCCTCTCTGCAGCGAAGACGGTTGAACTGCATTCCCAGAGAAAGTTCAAACCTATTCCTATTACAATTGTGGACCATGGGGCACACTTTGACCCAAACCCAAGGCGATAAGACGCTATAGTGCCACATTCGATATAAGTTCGCACCACCTCATCTCTCCCCATCTCTCCCGCAAATTGTTCGTAACTCCCTCCCTAGGGTCACTTTTTGTCCGTTTCCACCCCCGCGAGCTAACTGGTTCGTTGGATCTTCTCCTGCGCAACCGACGCTTCCACGGCCAGGATTGTGCTAACCAATCCCCCGCAGGTGGCCTCCGCGGGTCTTTGTCTACGCTTGTCACAAGGTTCTTCAAGGTCAATTAGCCATTGAAGCCCTGACAAAGAATCGGTTCGCGTGTGATTACCTGCATTGCATTATCTCCGTCCATTTGCATCCCCTTCTGGGACCCGGGACGTTTTGCAGACATCGACTTCAGGTTGGACATAGAGGGGGAAATCCTTTGACCTGGACTGGCCATAGACTGGACTCACCATCTGTTGCGACGCCGGCGGAACCGCGATTGGTAAGATTGTCATTCTTGGAAACAACAAAGACGATTTCCAAGTGTCCAACGAAGACCAATGTACTGGGTGGGAAAAGACCCGGGAGTCTGGTTTGTCTGATTGTACCATCGCCACGGGAGCATCAGACACGCCAAGTCGTTTTAAGGAGGGGAAAAACACGACCTACACCTTCAAAGCCTCTATCCAACTATTCATAGACCTTCACAAGATGGGCATACTAAGCTCGCAAGGTGGACTTGCCTCGTCTGCCCCAGTGTCGTACAAGACACCGATGGGAGCGAAGCGCGAGGGTTTCGCAAGTGATTATGCGAATAACGTGTGCTGGTTTGATGCAGAAGACGACCTCGAGAGCGACGATGGATCCATTTCCCCCGTGTCGGATCCACGACAGGATCGGAAGTCAGGAAACCACTGGGCTCGCTTTTTCCCCGAACTCTCATCGCATTTCTCACTCGTGTCCCCGATAAGCACTATGACGCCAGCGACATCCTTATCTCTGTCATCCGCCGAAACACAGCATTCCACTGATCCCAGACCCCACGCTGACGATGTAGGACAGAAAGCTGGTTCCTGCTCATCGTCCTCGCCGGAGGGTTCCTCGTGCTACAGTCGGAGATCATCGGCAACAAGTCTGGACTCTGGATCCCCAGGGTCCACTAAAAAGCGGGCTGATACATTTTCGATAGTCTCCCCCGCTGACGCAGGAGTCTTTGACGATCTGGCGTCAATCCGACGGCCGCCTTCTCGCCCCTTGGTAAAAAAGCTCTCTGCAGCCGAGTTGAGGAATAAGCCTCTCCCACTTGAGCCCGCCATTCGGCTGACCCCACTCTCTGTCCGTCATAAAGATCCACCTAAAATCCGTACCTCTACATCCGCTAGCCCTCAGAGTGGGAAGTCAAGGCTCTCAGTGGCAGCAGAGGACTTGGAGAACACTCTCTCCGGTCTTAGAGCAGATTCACCTACAGTCCCTTTACACTTACTGAACGAGCCACTACAAATTAGCAGAGGCAAAATGGAGATGATCCCGTCGCGCCCAGCACCGCAACCGCCAACCGATATGCGACCAAAACGAAAAGTTGAGGCACGTGAAGACGAAAGGGCAAGGAAGAACAAGGGGGCTTTCAATTTCCATTTGTCAGGTTTTAGCAGAAAATACAGCCATCTACATGCCCGGTCGTGGAGCAGCCCGAATATGAGATCGGAGGCGGGGTCTTCAGCCGTTCGTATCCCGGAGGACTCCGACTGCAAAGAATGTAAGAGCAAAGACGACATGGCAGGCCTGCCAAGCTTCCCAAATCCGAACCAGATCTTGGAGCCTCTATCCCAGTCCATTGAAAGGGAGCTGCGGATGCAGCTTCCGCGGCTGCAGGTAAAGGGGACCAAAACCGCCTGCTCACCAATCCAGGAAATAGAGCCCAGTACAGAAAAGGAAGCCATTCAACGTCCCGAGAAGGTGGAGGCTTCGCAACGCGAAAAATCACCGGATCAAGTTATTTTCAAGGAGAAGTTTTTTGTGTCTAAAAGCAAGATAACGGTTTCCGTTTCTAATAATGTGTCTCACCAAATGGAGATAGCGGAGCTCCCGGAAATGGTCTATGAGCTCGACGGTGGCGCCCCGGAACCTCACAGGAAGCCTACAATCTCAGATTACCTGCCTACCTTACACATGCCTGGGAACCTGCCTGACAAGGTGGTCCTTGCCTTTTTACGCGAAGTGGGCTCGCTTGACGATCTTTTTCGTCTTGCCATCATTTCCAGACAGTTCTATCGTGTTTTCAAAGATCATGAATTAGAACTTATCAAAGGCGCTGTCTTCACAATGTCCCCTCCCGCGTGGGAGCTACGCGAAATGAGCCCGCCATGGAGTACCGAATGGCAGATCCTGGTGGACCCCGACAGCCCAGTCCCAGAATACACCCCTGCTCTGTATCTTCAGCGCTATGCTCAAGATATCTATACGCTTGCTCAACTCAAATTGCTCATTTTAACTCGGTGTGAAACGTTTCTGCGTCAGGAAACGATCCGCGGTCTTACAGGCAAAGATGATGCGTGCGCCAAGGAAATTGATGATGCCCTTTGGAGAATCTGGACGTTTTGTCGTATTTTTGGTAGTGGGAAGAGCCGAGAGGGTGATATCGTGGGTCAGGTGGACTGGCTGAACGGGGGTGCTATGGCTGTGAGCGGCCGCAAGCATGGGGCCACGGCGTCGGTTACTGAGCCATTCGGCATGTATGACATTCTGTTCGAACCTCCGACAGGGTTTGGGCATGGTAACAAAGGCGGACTATCAAACGATCAACTGTACTATATGACTGAGATGTGGACCTGCTTGGGCGTGCTCCTTCAACCAATCCATGGAAGATGCAAAGAAGCCCGTGAAGCCGGCATATTTGCAGGTCATCGAGTAACAGAACAGGACACTGCCAGGGCGGCAGCTGTGCTAGGTCAGTACCTTTTTTTTTTTCTCTCCTGCCATTTTCCTCTCAGTCAAGCTAATATGTCGAATAGAGGAATGGACGTACTATGTTCTCACACTTGGCCCTTCAGCAGTTCTGAACATGGCCTCGACCGGCCCCGGAGGCTGTGCGGCGACTTTGAGAAGAGCCCAGTCTATCGGTTTGACCAAGTGGGAGTCTTCCGAGTCTGGGGTCAGTCGCTCGGCCTTTCTCAAGGAAGCGGTTTCGAAAGTCTATAGGTCACGGTGTGAAAGTCCATGTCAATGGTCTCCACGAACGTCAGAGGACACTTCCCCTTCTTCTAATGACACCGGCTCGCCGGCAAGTGCCAATGCAAGAGCGGCCCAGCTTCAACTAGAAAATGAACGTCGGAGACAGGCAGCCTACGCTGACCAGCTACGAACCCAACCGAGACGGCCAATGAACGCAGGCCCCCACTCATTTTCAGACGAACGCCCCATCTCCAAATATTCCTTCATCATGAGCCGCCTTGAAGGTGAGCCATACGAGCAACGTCCACCAATGCCTGCACCACCCACGATGGCGTCTTACGTTGCGTATTGTGGACCGTCGAGCAGTCAATATGCAGTCAAGTCCCGACCGCCCCTTGCCCCGTACCAACAACCTCAGGTCCGCGATCCTGTGGATCAGGCTATTGACATGATGGTGCGGGAGCTGGGTTTCCAAGAAGAAGACGCCAAATGGGCGCTGAAAGTTACCGATAGCGGCGAAGGGATCAACGCGAATGCTGCCGTATCTCTTCTTATCAGAGAGCACCAGAATTACCAACGCAACAACAATGTCGTTCCTATGCGAGCATATCGCAGTAACAGTATCTTATCCTCGGTCATCGCCAGCCCAGAATCCATCAATTCTGTCTGGAGATGGGCCTGAAAGCCAATACTCGCCATGACGAAGCATATCGCTTGTACACTCATTTCGATTTTATTTTCATTGGGTTGTATGACTTACAACGAACTCTATCACGCCGTTTTGAAAGTAGAGGCGCCGTGCGCCGTTTTTGATTATGAAACATTTGTTCCCCCACATCGCTTCAGCCCGAGCTTGTCGCTGTACCAGATTATGATACCCACTATGTACGATCCTTTCTTACGTCTCTTTCCTGCATATCAAAGATGTTGTATATTAGATACCTCAAGAGAACATTGATAAACTGCCTTTCGATGCCGTTTGGTTTTCACCATTGATACAATTAGAATGGAGTATTTTCATGACTTATATTAGCGTACATTCTGACCATCCACAAAATAGAAACACAGTTCATTACAAAGATGACATTGACTAAAAAACACCAATTTTGCCTTTCAACACAGCCCTCCGTGCCCCCAAGCAAGCACGAAAGCAATTAGAATGCAACCGTCGAGGCAAGACCATCCAGCTCACGCTTGTAGTTCCGGTGCTGACTGATCTGGTAGAAGAAAGTGCTGATGAAATCCTTCGCGTCCTTGACAATCTGGATGCCTTCCTTGAAGCTCTCGGGTTTCTGGATCTTCCCAGCCGTGACAATACCATACCACTCAACCGGCTGGGGATGGTCGGGCGTAGCGACCTTCACATGAAGTGAGGAGCCCAGCGCCTCCTTGATGAAAGCCGCCGCTTCGCCAGTGGCGCCCAGAGCCTTGAGGTGACCGAACGTCTCGATGATCCAGTACCGGATCTGGCCATTGGCCTTGAGGCTTTCGATGTGCGGACCGCCAGGGATGAAGGTGGCGTCGAACATCGTGGAGCGCTGTCCATCATACTGGTGGTCGGGGATCACGCCCTTGGAGGACGACTTGTCCTCGCCATCGGCATAGATAGGCGACCGTTTGGTGCCAATGACGAACGGCAAGGCTCCTGCCGCCTTGATCGCGCCCTTGAGCCCGTTGAAGGCGACGGGGTCGTAGCCGTCGCCGATAATGATGGCAACCCGGCGACTGGCGATCGTCGGCTGCTTGCCCGGGAACTCGGTCTGCGAGAGGTGCTTGCTGCGCTTTCCGTGGTTCGGGCGGAGCGCCTTGTCGGGAACGGGGGCGCCGACGAGCTCGGCGACCTGCTGGGCGAGAGGGAGATCGATCTCGGCGAGACGGTGGCCGGCGAGACGCTCGTAGACGAGGGGGTCGTCGCAATGGTCCAGTTCGAAGCCGAGGGCTTTCTTGACGTGGACCTTCTCGTGCTCGGAGAGCGAGTTGTAGAAGAGCTGGGCCTGGTTGTGGTGCTCGCGGAACTTGGGGCTCAGGCCGCGCTTCTTGATCCCGTTCAGCTTCGCGGGGTAGGACGCGAAGCCACCCTGTTCGACTGGGGCAGGGCGTCCGGCCTCGAACCGGTTCGGCCAGTAGTTGACGGTGCCCTGGGCGATGCGGTGGCGTTTGGCGCCGTCTCGGTTGTGGTTCAGGACGGGGCAGACGGGGCGGTTGATGGGGATTTCTTCCCAGTTGATGCCCAGTCGACTGATCTGGGTGTCGAAGTAGGAGAAGTTCCGGCCCTGGAGGAGCGGGTCGTCACTGAAGTCAATGCCGGGGACGATGTGGCTGGTGCAGAATGCGACTTGCTCGGTTTGAGGGAAGAACTCATCGACGTTGCGGTTCAGTTCCAGTTCACCGATGACGCGCAGGGGCACGAGTTCCTCGGGCCAGATCTTTGTCGCGTCGAAGATGTCAAACTCGAAGTCATCCTGCTTCTCCTCGGGGATGACTTGGATAGCGAAGTCCCATTTCGGGTATGCGCCGTTATCAATGGCCTCCATGAGGTCTTTGCGATGGAAATCGGGATCCTGGCCGGCCAATTTCAGGGCTTCGTCCCATACCAATGAGTGCACTCCCAAGTGGGGGATGAAGTGGAATTTCACGAAATGGCGCTTTCCTTCCTTGTTGATGAGACTGAATGTGTTGACTCCGAAGCCCTGCATCATACGGTATGACCGAGGAATGGCCCGATCAGACATGGCCCACATGAACATATGGGTGGCTTCCGGGTGAAGATAGACAAAGTCCCAGAAGTTGTTATGAGCCGTTTGGGCCTGAGGCACTTCGTTATGCGGCTCGGGCTTGACGGCATGGACTATTGCTGTTAGTTTTTGAATCGTCCACTCCCTTCGCTGGGAAGAGATACGTACCGAAATCCGGGAATTTGATCGCATCTTGGATGAAGAAGACGGGGATGTTGTTTCCAACGAGATCCCAGTTTCCCTCGTCGGTGTAGAATTTCACGGCAAACCCACGAACGTCACGGACCGTGTCGGCACTTCCCTTACTACCTTGGACCGTGGAGAAACGAAGGAAAACCGGAGTGTTCCGGGAGGTATCCGTCAAAATACCAGCATAAGATACATCCTCAGCGCTCTCGTGGAGCTTGAAGTTTCCAAATGCAGCGGTGCCACGCGCATGGACGACTCTCTCGGGAATGCGCTCATGGTCGAAGCGATGGATCTGGATTGCGGTTAACCCAAAGATCTACCTCTGATTGACGCCGATCCGGGGAATCGTACCTTCTCTCGTGCAATCTGGTCCTCCAGCATCATCGGCCCGGTGTGGTTATCATTCACCTCCTTCAGCCAGTGGTCCGTATCGCTGATGCGCACGCCATGGTCGGTGGTCAGTGGCTCCTTGCTGGACTGTACATCGTGGGTGTCGGGTGCTAGATCAACTAGCTTCTTATCCTTTGAAGCGGCGCCCTGCACTGCTTCCTGGACCTTGTGGAGGCCCCCAGCCACAATGTTGGCCATGATTGGGGTTGAATGGATTAGGGATGATGAGATAGCTAGTCAGAGAGAGATTAAGGTGGGATACAGAGTATGTTCATGAAACAGTCATTACTTGCATGATAGAAAGACGTATATCATGGCCATGTATAGTACAGTCATCTTCAGCTTCTTATAACTTGTCCGTAATGCCAAATTTCTGAATGGATGTTAGGGTTGGGTCCGGCACGTCAAAATGACGTCGCAGGGTTGATGAACGTCACGTTGACATCGAACTGGATTTTTCTTTTTTATTCACCTTCTGATATACAAAAGATGAGTAATGATTCTTTGGAACCATGGACATTGGCTAGATTAGATTCTTGATTTAGTGCTCTGAAAATATTGTTTTCTATTCCTTGTTTATGAACTTCGTCATCGGGAGAGTCGAGACTCTCTTATCGGGCTTATCGAGAGAGTACATAGTACTCTGGACTCCCTGGACCGAGGTCGATCGTCTCCACCAGAGCTCTGCCAGGGAATTTGCAACTCCCCGGCCCTTACTCGAATCGTCGTAAGTACGGTATACGAAGGAGGACTGGGCTTGGGCCTCTGGGGGGTTGTCCGGAGTTTACTGCCAGTAATTATCAATTCGACGCCCTTGATTGTTGGGTTATTGAATATAATTTATAGGAACAGGGCCAAAGGCTAATTAATTAATTGATCTTACCCTAAGTGGCATTCTTATTTTCACTGGGAATGTTCCATTGTACTCGTTTTACGCTCGCTGGTCTCTTGATATCAAAGTTATTGTTATATTCAGGGCTCAGGGCTACTCTCAATATTGATTTCTTGCAATTCACGTGGTCTCTGACTGGTGTTATCCCCCAAGGATCAATCGTCCTTCCACACACTCCCCCAAACAATCTCCGAGTTCGCCTGCTGCCCAGCGTCGTGCTCAGCCCTCTGGGGACACTACAATAGCCACGAACCTAGTAATGGGGCCAGATAATTCTCCGATCTAACTATTGCTGAACTATGTCAATTATTGAATCCCGCCAACTGGAAGGGTGGCCATTTATGACCTGTCACCTTGATTTGGCGGGTATGTGTGGCGATGATCGGCGAGAAAAGTCAAAGCACCCATACCATGCCAGATTATGACAGGTGAGACGCCAATTCCATTGTTCCGACGGCGCTCCATGCTGTGCGAAGATTCTCATCCTTCCACCGGGGAAAGGAACAGAACTCAAAATGAAGAACAGACAGTCCACGCGGATCCGGGGGTGAGGAGAAGAACACTGTGAACGATTCTCTGGCCAAGTTCGACGCAAGGGGCCCACTGTTTATTGCGCAGGGGAGCGAAACGAGGATAGAAGAAAAATATCAAAGAATACTATTACTGGTCGATCTACCTGCAGGACGTTCTTGTTGCATCCGTTGGGCCTGCGGGCGACGTTCGCCATGACCATCTCGATCGCAGTAGGGCAAATCAGCTAAACCCTTTCATCTCCGTCCAGAATGCGTCGGTCAATCATTTCATCTAAAATCGGGACCAATTCCTTGTCGTTTAACATTGCCCCCCTAAAACCCTCTTGTTCCGCTGGGATGCGAGGGGTGAAAGAACCCGAAACTCTCCCACTTCCCACCTTGAAACAGGGGAAATGATGCGGCAGAGCCGTATAACCGTTGACCATGGGTGTCCCCATGGAGTAGTCGAAATTCTACCAATTCGACCCGCATATGCGCGTGGGTAAACCCGACAGTTCATTGAAAATGACGCCTCACCCAGTCTCTGGAGCTAGACGACCCTCACGACTGTGAACCTCAAGTGCTTACCGTCGGTACAGGTTTGCTGGTTGACTTTTTCACTTCGCTCTCCTACCTCCCTCCCTTTCTCCCTTCCGTATGATGACCATGCAAAACGATCGTTATCAGTCACCAACCGTAGATCGGTGAGCCTTGTAGTCCCCACCCTAGATACAGATCAATTGCCCACTAACTGCCCATAACGATTGACTAGGGTTGTCGACGATAAATTGCCATCCGACACGAGGCGAGAATTGGAGAAACACATTGTCTTGAGTGACGCATCACATACGACGGGGCTAGGATCAAAAACGCGTATCCTACGAGCATCGGACGTTCTGTTATCCTTAGCGGGCAGATCGACGAGCGGTATGCTGCTTCCCGGTTACATACATATCGATGCATGAGAGATAATTTATGGGAAGCTAATCAAGCATGAATGGGAGTACTAGATCCGCAGGAACCATCGGTTGCGGTTGAGAGTTTCCAGGAAGTGCTTCGTGTGTATCCACCGTTCCGAGATGATGATGGCGCTATTCTTGGGGCGGTCGATGTCCGATGCCCGGACTGTGATGCGGTTTTTTCCTCCTCGTGGGTTTACATCGCCTGTGGACGATATATGGCCTTTGGTTGACCGGCTGATAGGAAGGAATTGGAGCAACATTACCTGACCAAGTACTGTCCTGGGACTGCGGTTGCCGTATATGTGATGACACGAGATCGGTAGGTCATCCAGTCGCTTTCCACATCTCTACTAATTTCTTGGTTCTAGTTTAATTACAAAAGGCTATCGTATGGAGAAGCGCTTCATTCCACTAGACTCTCGACCAGTTCGATTCTACTGCGGTATTTGCGAGAGACACTTTGCCGTCGACGACGATAAACCCCTAGATAGACAACGACGTAGGACATACTGCTCTTATATCCAGAATGCGTGATTGACCAGTTTTGCAGATGCACCATCATACGTTGAGTGCAGACATTGTGGAGAAAAGTGCAACATCTCGTTAGTACTCGGCCATGATACCCATTTATACACAAAAAAGTTCTGACCTCACGATCCATAGATACGAGCCTGTATTGAACGACCCGCGGGACGACGTCCGAGATATCCAGGGGGACCTTGCAAGTCCCATCGACAGCCGAACTCCCAGCATCGCTCAAATGAGCACCCGAGGACTCAAGTCCCCGGCAGCGGCAAACCCTCATGATCAGTCGATCGTAAAGAAGGCCAAAAAGATCCGAGATTCGTGGTCGCTCAGAAGTACGTTACTTTTCGCAAGCCGTCGGCGTTCGTCACTGACATCAGGGAGAGTTTTCTCAAAGTGACGAAGATGAGCTAGTAGCAATCAGCTTTGCAGGTTTTTATGATTTAGAAAGAGGTGTGTCTATGCTCGGTTTATGATCTGTGCTTTATGTTTGCTGATGTGTCATATAGTGCACGCTCCAAACGGCTGCTATCAGCCCTTTGAAGGCAGCACGACAGGGACGCATCCCAGTGAGTCAGCGATGAGTGTCACTTCGAGTGGTATGACCTGACAACGAGCACCATTTACCGATAAGTAAGCGACTAACTGACTGATGGCTAGTAATCAATGACTTATCAACATACGGATCGAAGAGCTCTGGTCTAGCTCTCTGCGAGAATGAACAGCATAGGAATGATATCCATGGCTCAGATGGCGAACTATTGGATGAAAGTCAAAACGAAGCAATACCTCGCAGACAGTCTTTTCTGGAGAAAATCTTTGGTCGGAAGGTCTCCAAGGGTATGTAGGACAAACCTCCTCATAAGAATTTAAGGGCTCATTTAATGCAGGCATATCACGCGCGCGTTCAACATCGGGCCGACGCAAGAAATTGATCAAAAAAGCAAACAGTATCCGATTCTCTTTCGTCAACAAATACTCAAGGAGCGAGAGTAGGGCAGCTACGCTTGAAAGCGTACGGACTTCGCTAGAGGTGGAAAAGGCAGCAGAATTCAGACAGCAGGCGAACAAAACACCTCTTCAAGATGCCAAATACGTTGCCGCATTGCGAGAAACTCAAAACATATACATTCACATGCAGTATATATCTGGGGGGATTGTAGTCCACGATGCATCTGGACGTCAAAGAATACTCCAAATGGACGAGGCGGCGCGACTTTTCTCACAACTGAGAGATGAGCTTGCGGCTACTACTGTCTGGTCACAAGCTCTTCTAACGACTCGACTCCGAGCAGAGGCCTCTTTGAGGCAAGCAAACTGTCGAACAGCCGTAGTGGAATATCATGACGCCCTGAAAATTCTGGAAGCCGCTCCAGCGCTCGATGACGGCAAGCTGGCGCGAGCTACCGTTCTGCATTCCATGGGACAAGCATATCACAACCTTGACATGCCCACCCAGTCGGAAGCCTGTTACCTGGAGGCCTTAGGGCTTTATACGCGGGCGCTTGGACGTGATAGCCCTAAGAACTTTGCTGTTCTGCACGACCTCGGGGCTCTATACGAGAGAGACGGATACGCCACAGAAGCAGCGGCATTATATGAACGCTCCTTCGCAGGTCGATTGAAGATGCTCGGCCACAATGCGCCTGAGACTCTGAGTACCATGCAGGATCTTGCTTCTCTGAAGGTTTTACTAGGCGACTTGGAAGCTGCTTTGCTCCTATTGGAGAAAGTGGTTCCAGCACTCGAAACCGTCTTTGGTCTCCAACATGCAACGACATTGAATGCGATGAATCGTTTATCTATCTTGTATCAGAAACTTGGTTTGGGCACGGAGTCCCGCACATTAAGCAATAGGACCATTCCACACTGCAGAACATTCTTCGGCATCAAAAGCCCTATCACCAGAGACGCAGTTGTCCGGTATTTCCAAGACTCTAATAATTTTGACTTCCCCACTGATATCCAAGACATTCTCGACCACTACCAACGATCCCGAGATCCAGACTCCCTAAAAGTCATTCACCATCTAGGGATATCATACATGGATAATGGTCTCAACCATGACGCAGCAGAGCTTTTCGAAGCACTAGTCGAGAAGTTCCTGACCATCAAAGGCCCTGAAGCTTCGGAGACCTTCGATGCACTCAGTGCGCTATGTGTCTCTCGGGAACATCAGGACTCCATCGACAAGGCGATTCTTGCATACAAACAGCTCATCCATATGGCAAGTAGAACACCAGCGGACCATCCCTCGCGGAAAAGAATCGGATATGCAGAGAGGCGAATCTCGAACCTCAACCGCCGACGGGAGATCCTCGCTGACGAACGAAAAGCATGGTCACTACATGAGCCAGCTCAATGTGGGAACTGCGGAACTACCACGAAGATTATCTGTAACAGTAAGTCCCCTGTCTGCACTCCAAATCATCATTCGGCACTAAAATCCCCGCACAGCCTGCAAAATCTTCCGTTTCTGTAATGAAATCTGCCAGAAGCAAGCCCTCCAAGCCCATTTCCCCTACTGCATTCCATCCGTCTCCCTCCGAGAATCCAAATCTCTCGCGGTGAGGCCCAGATGCCCCGTCTCCGTACGCGACCAAGCCATCTCCAAAATCCGCCGTGTCGACAAAACCAAATCCGTCAACGTAACAGCCAGCTATACCTTCTATCTCGACCCCCGGAACTTCACAACCTTCCGAATGAAGCTCAACTCCGACACCAATACTGTTATCCTCTTCTCCCTCGACTGCGATATCCAGTACGCCACCATTGACAACCCCCTCCTAGGTCCTAATCAAGGAGACTCCCGCAGCGGATCCACCTCTCCGTCGTCAACCTCTTCCTCGGCCGACCTCAACGGCGTCCGATGGCTCTCCCCAGACAGACAAGAAGCCATTGTCTACGTACCCACCGAAATGCCCCAGCCGCAAGCCCGCTACGTGCTCGTCACCCCGGGGAGAGAGATGCTCAAATCCATCATCGAGAAGCGAGTCAGTGTGCGCGGTAGCGGCGGCGACAAGGAACGGTTCCGGGCGCTGGAGCTACCCGATGACGAACTGATGGAGTTCGCGCAGGGGTTGCTTCTTACCGGGTTTTGGGTGAGGTGTTCATGCATGTTGTCGAGTGGGTATGGAAATAAGGTCGAGGCTGTTGTCTTTTTTCAAGCTGTATCCGTTGTTACGAGATGAGGTAGGGAACGATGTATATGTTTCTGTATTACGGGGGTTTTATTCTTTGTGCGTCATGACAATGTCTCTGTCTTTCTTTAATTTGTTCGTTTCGAATGCCTGGCACCTACATGTCTTCTTGGCCAAATAGCCAAATAGTTATCATGATCTTTCCAAATAATGAATATACATTGACAATCCCATCCCAACTCCAACCTCTTCATCCCAATCGAATCTTCTAGGACCAATTTGGCCAGATGATACATCAATCAACACCTCCCTAAACACCCACTTCCCAGACTATGACCCGACTCTCACTACTAGGCTGCATATGTTCGCTAGTCATCCTTTGATATATACCAGGCATCGTTCCCTTACCTTTCTCAGACTGTGACTAAGAGCTATAGAAAGTGGCCCTAACCTGGCCAGTTCCGGATGGGTACCCCTAGAGTCTAATCCATGTTCATCTACTAATGTGGGTTGAGTTTGTCTTCTGCAACTGCATTGTATAGTGGCTTAGTTATATATCAGCTGAACTTACCTTTTGAAATCTATTACCCTAGTAGGCTAAAGTGAATGGTGTAGTGATTTTAGTGATATTAACTGAATTCAGCTGAGATCTGGTACTAACACCCCCCCCCCCCCCCCCCACACCCCAAACTAAGCTGAGCGGGCGAAATGTGTAATGTATAGGAGCAGCGGCGAAGTATGTCGCAATCTAAATTCAAGTAAGAATAGCTGCAGATCTCTGCGACTTGATGTAAAATCCAACATATATGGACATCATAGTCAGTTATGTCTATTCTAACTCTATGTACCATTTTCGTTTCGGTTGCTTCTAATGAGTTTATAGACCAAGGCCCCAAGCCTGGTTCTCAGGTAAAAGGATCACTTGTGCTTTTCAAATCCAAACGCTCACCGCTCGTTGAAAAAAAAAAAAAGAAGATAAAGATCATGTATCAAACATATACACTCGCATATAAAGCAGTGCTAAGCTCGTTAATCGTAATTGGAGTATTTAGATGGCCAGAAAGAAAGTCGACCCCTACGCGTCTGGTTCTCCTCGTCGGATTTGTAGTGATCGCTGTCACTCTCCCAGTCATCGGCTTCAAGGGACCGGCCTTGAATGCCGAAACTCAGAAGGAATCCAATGAATGAAATGCCAGCAAAAACGCCGAAGGCTAGGGCTTCTCCCTTGGGCTCGATCCGCGATGACAGGCTGAACAGGCCACCCGATACGAACGGGCCCACTGCGCGACCGGCTGCAGATAGGGTCTGGGCGAGGCCATTGAGGGCTCCTAAGACTGCGTGGTCAGGTGCGGAATTGGTGATCTGTGGTTTGATTCTGTTATTATCTGGTTGTTGGATGGCAGGGGGTATGTAAGGGGTAGACTTACCAGTAGCAGTGCGCTGGTTAATCCGCCAACAGTGGCGATTGTCTTTACCAGCAACACCGAGCATAGCTCAAAGGCCAAGAGTGCGGTTTTACCAGACAGGCCTCCAGAGTCGTTACCCTTGTAGCCAATGAAGGGCATCAGGATGAAGGAAGCCACAAAGCCAAAGAGGCCAGCACGGTAGGACCACCGATTTCCCATCTTATCCCTCAACTTCCCAAAGATACAGATCTGGAAGATGATCGTTACGAAACCTGAAAATCCTTGCGCAAGACCAATCTCTGAGGGTGTAAGACCTCGTCCTGTGGGAGGGGCAGCCTGTGAGAAGATCGGAAAGAGCGCATTGTAGGCAACATTGCACAGAGAGAAAACAAGATACGTTAAGAGGAGTAGGAGAGTGTCCCGGTTCAACAGTTCGGTTGACGTCAAGGTTGCGCGGCGAGGGCCACGATAACTGGATGCCTCTGAAGCCGAGTCAAGATCACTGTCATGATCCGCTGTATCTACAGATTCCTCGCGAAACGGGCGATACGGGATCGGGTGTGGCGGCTGCACATATCTCGCCCGTTTCGCAAGACTGGTAAACTGCCACAGCCAGGAGAAGAAATCGCGGACCCTCTGCTGCAATCTAGGTAGACCTTCAGGGTCTTCAAGACTCTCTTCCAAGAAAAATATTGACAAGACAAAGTCCAGCACCAAAACTGCCGCAGACATCAGATTGGGTGCGAGGTACGGATACGGATTGGGCTTGCTGCTATCCCACGGGTTATGATGGAAGACCAGCAAGCCGCCCACTAAAGGGCCTGTTATGCCTCCAATCCCATAAAGGACGGGGAGGTAGGTAAAAGCTTTTGACTGGTTACTCCGGTCAGTGATTTCACCCAGACACGTAGATACCAGGCCCTGATTGCCGTTGACGGCACCCATCAAAGCTTGCACGACAATCGCCTGAGCCAGTGTTCTGCAGAAGCCGAACGCAACAAAGCATGCCGCCGTCAATATGGTACCCAGCAAAATGACCGGCCTCCTTCCGATTCTGTCTGACAACCAGCCCCAAAAGTAATTCGTCGCGAACTGCGCAACGGCAAAAGCGGTAGCAAGTGTTCCGACATATACGCCAACCATATCCGGTTCCACCTCTGGAAACTTCGAAGCCATCTCAGGCAAGTATGGACTGATCGAATTGAAGGCTGTCTGTTCGCAGAGGGAGATCATTGCCAAAACGGCCATCTGCTTCTTTGGCAATGGAGAGTGTCCTTCTGACTCATTGTTGTTGGGTTCATCGTGGGGTTGGTCTGCTCCCGAGGATCTGGATTCACCAGAATTTGGTCGACCACGCGATTTCGGCGGCGGGGTTTCGAAGGTCTGATAGTGTAGTGTGGAGGAACGGCGCCGATTGAGGGCGTCCCGCTCAGACGTCCTCATCTTGAGATCGGGAAGTTGTGCACACAGAGTAATGAACCCCCAAGCGTACTTAGCACATATGTATTAGCAGCACGGTCAAGGGTTTGTCTTCCTGGACCGTTAATGACGGTCCTACTGGGTGCGCTGAGGCTCAATGACCTCTTAAGCTTTCGCGATGTGGCGTCGGTGCCCGCGGCGAAGAACACGAAGAGGGGCACGACCCTGACCCTCGACCACGACCAAAATGAACTATGATGATGTTTGTGCGCAAGCCCCAATATCTGTAGATTGAATAGTGAGGAACGCGTCAGGAAAGAGATCCAGCACGATTGAGACAAGGCAATGAACCAGGAACGGCCGAAAAGAATGTCCAATATAGAGGATGATGATGTAAGCGAATAATGGGGATTGTGCTGAGTCATCGCTGCATCCCGCGTCAAAGTCCATTCACAAAGCCCTTGAAATTAACATTGTAAAGCATTTGACTGGTGGTAAATGGCCTGCAGAAGCGGCTCAGGTTGCATTGACCCTGTGAGGAAACCCCAGGGTCAGGTGAACACATACAATGCACTCCGTGTCTTTGCTGACCCCGACAATGGAATTCAGAGCCAAGCCAAGCCCAAGCAAACCAAAGTCTTGTTTCACCCACGCGCTCTGCACGTGCCATATGCCTTTTTCCGTACATGACATCATCCCCCACTCGATTCTATCTTTTGAGTCTCATCATCAAAGGTATGAAGACTAAAGTCCATTATACAAACAATAAGCCAAGGTCAATATAAATAGTGCCGTTTCTTATGGTGGATGCTGTAGAACACATGCCCTGTCACCAATGCTCTTTAGTATCCACCCTTTCGCGTTTGCTCCACTGTGTGGAGTTATTCTTCACAAAGAAGCCCACTTTGGACCACCGAATACTTCGCCGCCCCTTATCTACCAAACTTACGGACAAAACCTTCAATAAGGCCTGCTGGCCCAATGGCAAGGCGCTTGACTACGAATCAAGAGATTGCAGGTTCGATCCCTGCGTAGGTCATATCTTTTTGCTTTTTGTTCTTTATTAATAATATCTTTGTGATAAGCTGGGCTGCTTTCTTCCTTTTTGTTTTCCTTCCTCTTTTCTTCTATCTCAACAACGGTCTACGTTGTCTCTCCTTCTCCTTCTTTCATTCATATAGCTTCTTTTGGAATCAGTAGTAAAAGACTGTGCTATTGTTCTACACCTTAGTCGACTGAGAGTTCAGTCATGTCTAAGATTATCATAAAGATCAATATGAACATTGATATGCATCATCTCAAAGCAATTAGTGATTGAAATAGATACATGTGCTTGAATGAAATTGCAATAGATCAGTTTGTTTAGATAAACAAAGAAAGAGCCAACCATTGCGCGCATCACTTCATCAACAAATTAACAGCCCAGGGAACACTGAGTCCTCGCAAATCTCCATAATGCTGCCCAACTCCCAAAAATACAATGGGTATGCCAGTTGCATGGACCATGCTCACCAGTGTACCGACCATGTCCCCGACAGTGTCACACTTACTGATAATGAACCCATCCAGGTTTCTGCCGGTGCCAAATGCCTGGTTGAAGTTACGCGCCTGCATCACACTATCAGTGCCAACCAGAGCTTCCCCAACCATGAAGATCTTGTCCGGTTTGGCGAACTTGCCAAATTTCTCGAGGGAAGACATAAGGCGCTGGTCGTTATGACGCCGCCCAGCAGTATCAATCAAAACAACGTCAAATTTGTTGGCAGCTCCGTACTCAACAGCATCCTTGGCCACATTCGCTGCATCCTTACCATATCCCTTCTCATACAGCTCAACTTGCCCAACGCTTTCGCGAACACTGAGTTCTTTCAAGTTCCGGGCGTGGACACGAAGTTGCTCGACCGCGCCAGAGCGGAAGGTATCGCATGCCGCAATCAGGACGCGATAGTTGTTTTGCAACAGGAAGTAGCAAATCTTGCCCAGATTGGTCGATTTTCCAACACCGTTAACCCCGACTATGGAGATGACATAAGGACGGGGGGATTGCTGTTTACTTGTCGGAGATGTGACGGTATCGATCTCCCGTAGCAGATCCAGCGAGGATGTCGGGGTGAGTATCTTCCGCAAAGACGACTCCATGGCCTGGCGCAATGCAGCATCCACACTCTGAAAGTTTCCTGTTTTCTTTCCGATAAGTTCCCGCTGCACACCGTCGCATAGGCGGACCGCTGCTTCACGCGCCACGTTCTTCTTCAGAAGATGGTCCTCCATAGCCTTCAGGGGCTTCTCTAAATCAGATTCAGTCAAGACCTTCCCACCTACAATGTTGCGGAAAAGGCCACCGATAGCATTGAATCCCGAGCCAACGATTCCTGTCGTCGTGCTCTTTGCTTTTTCACTGTCCGCATTCTCCAGGATAGAATGGACTTCATCACCCAGGTCTTTCAGAACGAACTGTCCTTTCCCAGTTCTGTGACCCCAGGAGTCCTGCGCAACACCTTCCACGGCTGGAGCAGCTGCTTCATCGCCATCAGCCGGTGCGGAATAATCCAGAACTGTACCATCATCTTCATCGGCATATCCATCAGCATCCCATTTGCGCATCTTTTTCCCTCCTTTTGGTGTCTTTCCCTTGCGGATGCTCTCATCCCCTGATGAAACGTTTGCGCTCGAGTTCGCCGCTTTGCGCGCACGACGAGAAACCCGGCCACCAGGTCCTCCTCTAGCGGTCAAAATCTGGCTCGCGACAGGCGTGGTAGATCGAGAAGTATCTGGGGTCTGGGGTGGCGTACCCTCATCAGAGGTCGCCACGCCCGGCACAGCGTGTCGCTGCGCTTCATGGGTGTCAGCATACTTCCTCGATCCATAATCAAAAGATCTAGATGCACATACCTTGAAGAAGGCCGGGCACAGATGGGGGTGGAGGGCCACCATGTTCCGACGAGACAAGCGGGTCTTTCTTGTACTCCGCACCAGTCACGACACCCTCCGAATTGATGGGCGCCGAGTTATCTTCAAGCTCCCTAACTTGTTGTTCGAAATACTTATCAAAAGGATATTCAATCACCCTCGCACGTGTACTCCGCAGTTGGTCTTTGTAGATGTCGATGAACAAGGTCGAAATATTGTCCAGAAGCTTGTCGATCCAACCAAGATGCAGAAGTGATTGATACACGGCCTGTGGCGAACTCGAGATTAGCGGCGATAGTAGCATGCTGTAAGACCAGGACATACCACAAAGATCAGGTTAAAGTCCTTGACTTTCTTCCACTTCAATGTATACTTTTCCTTTTTGTACATTGGGTAGGCCGCATTCGCCGCTTGGAGCTGGACCTTTTCTTCGATAAAGACATCATTGATAAGGCTGTTAACAACGTGGGCGCCAACGGGGGCGTAGGACTTGGACCATAAAACTACCCCGGAGGTGGTGAGAATCTCGAACGCTTCCAACATGTCGACTATATTTTGCTAAATATGAATTGTGTCGTGGAGTGGAAAGTATGAGCTGTATGAGAAGGTAAGAAGATCCGCACTGTGGGGAAATTATCCTGCGGGCGGAAAGCCATTTAGTTCAAGCACGGAGCTCGAACTTCACCTCCCAGACTTCAGCCACGTATAAACACCACTCCGACCACGATTTCACTCTTCTCCGACTCTGCACAATTATTCCACTTAGACATTCCTTAATTAACGCAGCGCTCTCATTTGTTTGATTGTCCTCTCTGTTCTCTCTCTAGAAAAAACAAAACATGTACCGCCAGTCTTTCGCTCCGCCGCCAGCACAGTCACCTCCGCTCCATCATCCCGTCCCTCAGCATGTTTCCACCGTCCCTATGATGCGCTCTCCACCTCCTCCGACATCTCAGCAGTCTCAGACGTCTGGCTATGGCAACAACCCATATCAACCCGCTCCGGCGCAAGGCGGTAGTGGGACATACGCCCCTGGGTTTGGAGGTTTCATCAACGATCCCACTGCGCAGATGGGATTCCAGGTCGGGAAGACCGCCATGATGGCCGGCCAAGAATATATGGAACAGAATGTAGGCTATGGGAAACCCAAGGACAGGCTTATAGTTCTTGCAACTAATTATCTTGTCAGCTCAACCGCTACGTTTCCATTCCCGCCCTAAAACACTATTTCAATGTGTCCAACTCTTATGTATTGAATAAACTGGCCCTGGTACTCTTTCCGTGGAGACACAAACCTTGGTCTCGTCAGCAAAGCCGTGTCACGGCGGCATCCGCAGGCCCCAACGGCCAGATCTCCCATCAGCAATACTCGACCATGTTCCTTCCCCCTCGCGATGACCTGAACTCACCCGATATGTATATTCCGGTGATGGCTCTCGTCACATATATCCTCCTATCGGCAATGCTGGCAGGGTTCAGAGGCAACTTCCACCCCGAGCTGCTTGGTTCGATCACGACCACAGCTATTGCAGTTATCGTATTCGAGATCCTTTGTCTAAAGCTGGCCACGTATATTCTCAGCATCAACAATGAGTCGCAGCTACTAGATCTCGTGGCTTACTCGGGCTATAAGTTCGTGGGCATCATCATCACACTGGTGACGTCGGAGGTTCTGACTCCGGGAAGAGGCACTGGTGGCTGGGTCGGCTGGGTTGTGTTCATTTACACGTTCCTAGCCAATGCGTTCTTCTTGGTAAGTCTCTTGTGATTCGGACCTTGCCGAACCAATCGACTAATCTACTATCTAGCTTCGTTCTCTGAAATACGTCCTCCTTCCGGACTCAGCCAGCGACGCACGCACGGGATCGATGCACACCGTCGCCCGGTCGCAACGCAACCGTCGCACCCAATTCCTGTTCATCTATTCTTATGTGATCCAATTTGTCTTCATGTGGGTGTTGAGCCGGGAGGGCCCAACTGCTTCGAACGTAGCTGGGGCAGCGTCGTAATAGAGATATTGGCCCCCACTGGACTTGCCAATAACGAGAGACGCCCTCACGAAAAAAAAAAAAAAAAACAGATATAGCATAAATCAGTGAGAAAATCGGTTCTTGTGAGTGACTTTTTGTTACGGATGCTATGTAAAGATGTTAGATAATTTCAGCTGTGTTATATCATGTTTCAGCATACAAGCGAATTTGGGCGGATACTCTCTTGATGTTCTGATAGATTCTAGACCTTATATTGCCTACGTAAAATGTACCTACTCAAATTGACTTGGTGGGTACGAGTCACTAGCCCATGCCTTGAAATCGTGACCTCTCAAGAAAAGTACCCACGTTCTATAATCTAGATGTTATATTACTCTAGCATTCTCGGTCTTCGTGCCCCCCAAAACGATCTTCGGTCACTGAGCTTAGTTAGGTTTTTTTTTTTTTTTTGCTCCAACGGCTGGCGACGTGAAGTTGAGATAAGTCTCAGCATTCCTGAACAAGGAACTAGGCACTTTCATTTCGTAGCCACTCTCGCCAAGCTTGATCCCTCAGGATCGATCGAACCCTGGCCTCGAGCCATTCGGTATTGCCCCAGAAACCCCACGATGCTTGGAAACGACACCAATCCACAAGCGCAGTCTCCCAGTGGCGGATGAGAAGGTTCATGGGGTAATCGAATTCCTTCATTCTCGATGGGCGACGGGCCAATAGAGTTTCCCGGTAGCGCTCCAGCAAGGCCCTTTCACCATCGTCCATGGCGAGCTCGTCAGGGACATCGTAGTCGTCGGTGAGCATGTCCAACGGTACGGAGCAGGTAAACAGCTTGGCAAGGTCGCAAACCCCCAAGCCCAATCCAACGTACTGAAAGTCAAAAAAGGCTACTTCATCCCCTGAGCTGGTAGTAAAGAGATTCTCGGATTTGACATCACCGTGGATATAACTTTCATAGGGCCGGCCACAAGGTGTGAGAAAATCAGCCACCTGATCCGCAATCGACAAAGCTGAGCCTTGTGGCGGCTCACAGAGCGCAGCAGACCACTCTGAGTCTGTATCTTCTACTAACGAGGCCAGTTCCTTCTGCCGAGTCGCGAGGTAGGTGTAGCCCCCATTTAACCAGAGTTTATCACCGCCTGCAGCTGGGTCAGCTCTCCTCCTCTGCATCTCCTCCAGTGGCGGCAGGAGATATCTATCGAGGTCATCTGGAAGCAGGCGCCAGGTGTTGGCATGGAACTTTGCCAGCCACTCAATGGCGGCGTGGACCTGTTGTTGGTTGAGAAGCGCTCGCTTTTCCCCTGCAACGGGAAACTTTGGACGGAGATCCTCCATAATGGTGGCAGTCAAGCCTGGAGTTCCTCGCTCTTGTCTTGTTGCAGGTGTCCCGTGGACGCTAGGCAACTTGCAACGGCAACATCCTGGTCCAGAGATGGGGTGATTTCTTGGTAGAAATATTGCTCAACTTCGTAGCTGAGCATTTTACGTAGGTGGCCTTCATCGCCATCGCTCTTTGGGGGCGAGATGAGTTTGAGAATGAGGTGGAGGTGCCCGTTCGCATCCTCTTTTAGTTTGCAAGAAGTAATGTTCGAGCGAAGAGGCGTGTGGTTTCCTGAAGCTTTCGCCGTGATTGCGCATATATGGCCATAGCCTGCCCAGAGGGTCTGGAGGACCCTACAGGAAACTAGCTCGAGGCCGATGGGCGAGAGTAGTGTTTCGGCAACAAGCTCCGCTTTGGAAGGAGACATAATGGGAATTGGGGATATTTGACGGTTTTATCTCTTGGCTTAGATGGAAAGTATCAAGAGTGCAGTGATGATCACGTTATTTTTTTACCGCCTTCAAGGTCTACACATATACAAAAAATTATCAGGCAATGGTGCAATGCTGTGGAATCCGAATATCATTTTCATGCTATCTATGAATGCTATCAAAGTCCAGTGGATTAAAACCTATAACGTTGAACGTTAGACACAGATTCCGAAGGTAAAACGGGATCATAATGTGAGATTGGGGGTGTTCCATCAGAGATCTTGGTGATGAGGGTAATATCATTGCCAGAAGCATCAATTACTATCTAGGCAGTGCAAAGTTGTCTTCCTCGGAACAGGGTAGGTGGTAGAGAGATTCTGAACGTACCTTTTCCAGACTGAGAGATAATGGTTGAGAAGCGAAGATGGAGAGAGAGAAAAATAAACCTGTGAAGTCTTTGGCATGTTAGCATGATCCCATATCCAAGATGGAGTGATAAAAATCAAGTGAAGTTGTGAGTATCAGAATATGTAAGAAGATTAAATAT
Organism: Aspergillus nomiae NRRL 13137; assembly: GCF_001204775.2. Taxonomy (NCBI): domain Eukaryota; kingdom Fungi; phylum Ascomycota; class Eurotiomycetes; order Eurotiales; family Aspergillaceae; genus Aspergillus; species Aspergillus nomiae. The sequence goes on from NW_015378073.1 coordinate 129,974, forward strand.
CATACTTCAGTGCTGTATCGAAACTCCGGCGAGAGCTTCACAGACACCGGGTCAATCGCAAATTACCGCATCATATGAGTGTGGGAGAAGAAATAAGAAAAGTCCGTGTTATACATACCAGTTGGATTATGCTGTAGATTGTTGACAGTTAGTTGGAGGCCAGCTGATCGTGAATCTTTGCCCAAAACAGCATTATGTTTTGATGAAGACAGAAGAAAAGCTGAAGCTTTTGCTTTGCAGGAACAAAAAAGAAAAAAGTCCGCCAGAGAAAATGAAGCTTAAATGCAACGGGATCGGAAGCGGAAGAATAGGAGGATCCGAAGGCGGCGCTAAGACAACGAAGCAGCCCTAGTCCGCACCGTAGGTTCCATCGACGGGCTCCGACTGGCTGTTAAGCGAGAAACTGTGGGCAACGCCGCAAGACCGAAATTCGCGACTCCAGCAGCCAGAGCGAACTTGTGCGTTTCGGACGACCCTTCGACAACCCCGACCACTTCGACAACAAATTCCTCCACCGACCTCCCGGATCTGTCGACCGTGAGTGATTGATGCGCCCGTCTATCGTCCCAGTGGAATCTGTTTTACTGAGACCGTCCTTTTTGGCATTTTTTTAGGAAGCCTTCGCCATGGCCGATATCGATATCAAGATCGCTCAATGGAAGCTCGTTGAGATTGGCCGTGTGGTGCTGATCCGCCGCGGCCCCTTCACCGGCAAGCTGGCCACCATCGTGGAGATTGTCGACCACAGACGTGTATGTTTTTGATCCGAGCGAGAGATGGGACAGCCGCGATTAGGATGGGCAAAAGGATACTTGGAGATGGACATGATATTGACCAAGTGTCGCAACGAAATAGGTTCTGGTTGACGGTCCTTCCACCGAGGAGAACAAGATCGTCCCCCGTCACGTTCTTCCTCTCGCCCACGCCACCCTCACCCACTTCGTCATTCCCCAGCTTCCCCGTGCTGCCGGTACCGGCCCCGTCAAGAAGCTCTGGCAGAAGAGCGAGATCGACAGCAAGTGGGCTCAGTCCAGCTTCGCCCAGAAGACCGAGCGTGCTGAGCGCCGGAAGAACCTCACCGACTTCGAGCGTTTCAAGGTCCTGCGCCTCCGGAAGCAGGTACGTGGATGGTCCCCATTGATGGTTTTCGCACGATGAGACTAGGGCTAGGAACATCTATTGGGCCTTGCGCTGGGATCGGACAATAGGAATAGGATGGAAGGCTGACATTATGGACTCTTTACAGGCTCGCTTCGAGGTCCAGAAGGCTCACGCCAAGCTCAGGGCGGCTGCTCCTAAGTCGTAGATGGTTTACTTCATGAGGCTCGGTGCATAGTGTGAAGGGAGTGCCTTTGGGACGGTTTTACATTGCTGAGGGTTTATTTGGTTTCAGCAAAAAAGACGCTGTACGCATTATCATTGGCAGCATAAAATGATTCGAGAACCTTGATATCCTGACCAAGAGGTTACGCTCGTACGTCACAGAAGACGGCACACCTTTCTACTAGTATTAAGGAGACTCCGGGTTTACTTATCTTGACATCAGCGGGCCATGCCTTTTTAATGGAAATTGGGGAATGATCCACAAAAACCATGAAGGGAAAACAAAACAAAAAAAAACAAACGTAATTTCATGACCAAGCGCTTTTATTTAATTTTGTTGTATTGTTGCGATTCTAGAATTCAAATAGAGCAATTCCGATAGAGATTGTCGGGATATGGTCATGTAACGTTGGAGATATACATTCGTTGATACATACATACATACAACATAGTTTGTAGTTGAGTCGCTTGTGTGTCCCGGCGTCTGGGGGGGAAACCTCGTGAGGGACCCAATCAGCTCGCTAACGATTTTCGGCAGCCATGACATTCACACAGCTTTGCGCCTTTCCAACCTCAACCAGACCAAAAAACCCTTTCATCCACCACAGTAATCTTTTCTGTGTCTAGGTACGTTATTATTGTATCTCTGGCCGTCAAGATGATTTCTACGCTCGGAACTGGCGAATTCCTGCGATTTTCGTGGGCGGGACCCTCCGGTTTCGTGGGCCACAATTCGAGCCTCCAAGCGACCGAAGCAGTCCTAGAGTGCGAATTGCTGACCCTCGGTTTAATAGCCCTTTTAGGCTCCCTTAATTCACAAAATGGCCGACCCCCGCGTTGAAGAGATCGTTGAGGAGGAGACTCCCAAGCAGATCGTTGAGGATGCTGGCAGCGACTCCGAGTCCGAGGCTGGCGAGGAGGCCAACATTCCCGCCGGTGCCGCCGTCACCATCCACTCTCGTAACGAGAAGAAGGCTCGCAAGGCCATTGGCAAGCTCGGCCTGAAGCACGTTCCCGGCATCACTCGTGTCACTCTCCGCAGACCCAAGAACGTATGAAGCTCGACCTACCCCGCCTCCGTCCGATGCTCAACAGTCCCTGTGCTCGAGTTGGCGATGGGTGTGAATGCAGAGGCTAATGTGTCTCTTACAGATCCTCTTCGTCATCAACCAGCCCGATGTCTACCGTTCCCCCTCCAGCAACACCTGGATGTATGTTTTTCTTTGAATCATGAAAGATGTATTCGTTGGCTTACATGTTGCACAGCATCTTCGGTGAGGCTAAGATCGAGGACCTGAACTCCCAGGCCCAGGCTTCCGCTGCTCAGCAGCTCGCTGCCGCTGAGGCTGCGCCGGTGAGCACGCTGGTCACGACCACGAGCACGACCTCGGCACCAAGGTCCCCGAGCCCGAGACCAAGAAGGAGGAAGAAGAGGATGATGGCGAGCCCGTCGACGAGACCGGCCTTGAGGCTAAGGACATCGAGCTCGTCATGGCTCAGGCCAACGTGTCGCGCAAGAAGGCTGTCAAGGCTCTTCGTGAGAACGACAATGATATCGTGAACTCCATCATGGCGCTCAGCATATAAGCGTTGCCCATTTAATTTCGCGCTATCAGTGGCTGATGTCTCTTAGCCCTGCTGGCAGGATGGCTTTGGGTGAGAGATCAGGTTGATATCCCCTAGGATGCATGTTCTGTCAGGCCCTAGTGTAAATCAAGAGTTCAAAACAAAAAAGCAGAATTGAACGACCCAATGCTTCCGCAAATTGTCAGTAAATCTCTAGACGTATTCTCTCCGAATATTGCAAACATAGAAAAATTATAGGACTAAGAGTTGGGTCCATGGGATTCATATAGAAAGGTCAATCATAGCGCCTTATCCATACTTACAGCGTACTCCTGTTTCTTGGCCGTAATCGTGTGTGTTCGGAACACGGGAACGCATGGGTCACGTGAGGAACATCCCCATTCCAAACCTTTGCCGAGTTGATCCTCACTCCCGGAACCTCAGTCTTTGCACGTTGAACTCCCCTCTCCCACCGATATCCCTCCAATCCACACTTCAAAATGGCTGCCGTATGTCAATTTCGCCCTGATTCTTTGGCTAGGATTGGTCGCAGAAAAATTCAAGTCCGCTAACGGTTCGTGAACAGCGCAGCGCCGCTCTTAAGATTGACTGGGTCAAGGTGACCAGCTCCCTCGGCCTCCGCGGCCAGACCGCTGCCTCTCTCCAGGCTTTCAAGAAGAGGAACGACGATGCCCGTCGCAAGGTTCAGCTTCTGTCCGAACAGCCCCAGACCATCGACTTCGCCCACTACCGCAAGGTCCTGAAGAACCAGGCCATCGTCGACGAGATCGAGAACCAGTTCAAGACCTTCAAGCCCGCTACCTACGATGTTTCCCGTCAGCTGAAGGCCATCGATGCCTTCGAGGCCCAGGCCGTTCAGAGCGCTGAGGAGACCAAGGGCAAGGTTGAGGCCGAGCTCCGCAGCCTCGAGAAGACCCTCCAGAACATCGAGACCGCCCGGCCATTCGATGAGCTCACTGTGGTATGTTTTGGCTTCGATGAATTGCGTATGCCGATTTGGCGGGGGTATATATATACTAACCCATTTGTCTTTCTGTTCTACAGGATGAGGTTGCCTCTGCCCAGCCTGAGATTGATGAGAAGACCGCCTCTATGGTCAGCAAGGGCCGCTGGATGCCGGCTGGTTACAAGGTAAGACTTGTCCATATCCGAATGTATGGTCATACGCATACTAATATTCGTTCTCCCTTTCAGGAGCGCTTCGGCGATATGTCTGTTGTCTAAACTATCAGCATTATCTGTCCTTTTACGCCTCTTTTCTCCTTCGACCAGTGTCATCACACGACGGGATTTTCTTTTGTCAAGCATGTTGGCCAGCTAGGATACCCTTTGCGTCTGGCAGTGTGAACTTGGTTGTGGGACGTGTATAGAAACAATGTGCAATTTAGAAGATGGTTTCCTACATTAACCTACAGCCTTGTTTTTTCGCATCCGTAAACGATGTTCAGCCCGTCGATGAATACTGCAAGAGAGTCCTCTTCTATAGCACTAGTGGATTGAGAATCCTATCATCTGCTCTCCTCTACCGTACAGCTTATGAATATCTACTAAGCGACAAGTATGGTTTAGTGATATCCCACGGTAGGTATTATGGGCCTAGGTCTTTTGTTTCCGGCTCTCTTCACATAAATATATTCTACGGATCTGAATACGCGAGAGGATTCTATATATTCTAGTCCAAGGTGTTCAGAGCGATTACTGCTTTGTCCGACATAAACCTGACAAATATCGGGGCCTCAGGGAGTTTTTGTTTAGTTCCGCCTTGGGGCGGTTGAACTTCACTCTTGACCGATTCCTACGCGTCACGCCCGACTTCTCTAATACACTTTATATCCCAGCACTGCTGCGTAACGCCCGGGCTAAGATGACTCACAGCGCTTAATTGCAATACTATAGATCACACAGCTTATTCTGGATCCTCCACCAGGGACAAGTGATCCGAGCCCCGCATCTCTTGCGGTCCGGAGACTGGCTGCTGTGAGCGCCCACCCTGGTATTTACCCTGTGATCAGACAGCCAGGCAATTCATCTGGTCACTCGGCAGCCTTGTGGTGGATTTCCCACAATTTGTCCGTTGATGATCAGTCAGGCACGGGCATAAGAGATGACGAAGGGATCCCTATATCCCATCCGTCTCTTGTTTGATAGAGACTACTAAAAGACAATATTCCATGAGCACTAGTTGGATTCTATCAGAGAGCCCCTGCTCGACTAACCTCCTTAAACGGGTCCATCAGGCAGATGAATCAACTGTCACCACCGGGTCAGAACCGGTGTCACCTCGAAAATCTACCCGTGGAGATAATTCAGGAGATCTTCTTCCGTTGCCTTGAATTCAATCTCCCACGGGCCTCTCTGTACATCTCCAGGGTTCTTTCTGATCCCACGGTCTACACTTGGCTTATCCGACTTGCCTTCAGCAGCGCCAACGAGAGCTCAAAGAGAGACTTCTTTACTCCAGACTTTCTACCACCGCCTCTGGCCTTCTTTGCGCTGTCTGAATCTCAGAGAAGGGATCTTCAAAATGAAATTCTGGCTTCTCGTTGGTGCACACTACCCCTGATGCGCAAATGCCAAAGGGAGTACGTGGAACATGCCATCCGCCGCAAATGTCGAAACCTAGACCTGGCCCCTGAAGATCACTCTGCTCTAGCCAACATCAGCAGTCGCTTCAGTAACCTAGAAAATTGCGACAAAGGCTGGGGAGGAAGCCGCAGCAAAGGCGATTTGATTCTGAAAGCTCGCGACCGAAACACCGACGTAGACTACAAAGTCGCCGTGTGGTTTCATTTCGGGGCGTTCCAGGTCCGCAAGCCCAACAAGCTCGTCACCGACTTGGATGTCTTTCGCCTTCCATACTGCTTGCCGGATCTGCCCGCTCGCATGCCCAACAAACTGCTCGGCCGACCTTGGACCGACACGAAGCTTGAATTTCTCCAATTGCTCTCTATGGACGCGTACATCGACACAGACGATACCTTCACCCGTTCGCGGCGTATCCTTCGCCAGGTCATTCGGGACCGTGATTTTGCGACCTTCCAGCGACTCATCCACATGCACATCCGCTGCCAGTGCTACAAATACCCAGTGCGCTGGCCTGTCCTCCCAAACCACTTCCAGGTGGCATTGAAGTACGCAGACGAGTATGACGACCCATTCATCAAACTACTGGTCGAGCAACGCTGGGAGGAGATCCCTGCCAATCTGCTACATCTCAAAGATCAATTGATATCTAAAGCGGGAACCAGCCATATATGATAAAATGTTTAATCAGCATGCGCTTCTATTAAGATTGCATTGTTATAATACACTTGTGGGGAATAGAACTGAAAACACAAAAGCCGATAGAAACCAAAGGCGAAACATCATGCGTATCCATCGTAACTCATCGCGCGCCGCGGTTCACAACTTAGATCCTGGACCGCCGTGTCCGCGTTGTTCCTCTCCTCCGCCGTCCACAGTAGCCGCAGGTCAGACAGGAGATGATCACGTCTAAGAGGGTGACGACGCCGTCTATGATTGCTTTGCAGACGGAGCCGATGGTATTGACGATGCCCATGAGACAGGCACCGATGGCGTGGAAGACGCTTTGGATCTGTTACCGGACGTTAGAATCTTTTTCTGATAAGGGAAGAGTGAAGGGGAATAAAGGACAACATACACAGGACACAACAGCACCCATTTTGAATAGATATCAATGGTTAAGTCACAGGTTTCAAATTGTTCTCGGGTTTAGACAAAATCACTGAACGATATCTTGAAAGTTCTTTGAAGAGATAGCGTAGTTATGTATTGCGATTCTCTTTCTATAGTAGAGTGAAATAATGTACTTCGAATTGTTCTGGCCTTCGAGTGAAACCCAGACCAGCACGACATATATATATCTACATCATCCACCCCCAATACCTCATTCACCACCACGCAACACCAATGATGTATGTCACCAACAAACAGCAATGACAAGCCCTTACCGCGCATACTTAATCCACAGCCCATCAGCTTGCAATCCTGACCGCCATCTTCGTCATACTGACATGGAGCCAGAATCCGGTCCGGATTCACACCCGCCGAATCAGGCAAGGACACGAGCATCATGACCTACCGATCGGCAGGCCACTGAATCCGCATTCGCCACCTGGCAATTAAACTCGTCCTGTTGGAATCTTATTGTGGACTGTTATTGTTCTATGGAAGGAACGAGTTCCTTGGACAGCGTTTGGGTTGCGTCTGACGTCATGTGCCAGGTGTGAGGAACGCGAGTTGGATGACTAAGGTAGGGCTTGTCAGGTGGCTGGACAGCCCTATGGGTTCGTTCCTGGTGATCGGATATACTGCCAGTCTTGCCGCCTTAACATCAGGACACAGAGCCTCAGGCACCAACAATTCTATCCCGACCACATCATATCAACAGCGAATGAACCCAGCAATAAAACCTGACTGATATCAACAACAACTCCCCGCCATGCCCGATACCCTCCCCTCCCACCCAATGGCCCGCGACAACAACAACTGAGCGACCAACCACCCGCTCCGCGCCGCCGGGCATGCTCACGCCGATCCGAGTGCGCGGCCGCAGAAAAAGACGCCCTGCTCCCAGCGACGATGCAGGACCACTGCACCCCAAGCGCTCAAACGCCGCGGCGGCCGACGACTACTGTCGTTGGGCGAACGATACAGCCTCTCCTCGCAAAGCCAAGCGCTCAAACGCGCGCGCCATCTGATCGCCAAACCGCCGAAACAACCGCGCAAGCACCTCAGCCGTCTGGAGACCCTACCGGTGGAGCTGATCGAGAAGATCTTCCTGCACTCGCTGAACGTCAATCTGCCCCGGGCGTCGGCGTCCCTCGCCGCAACGGTGTCCAGCGAGCGGATCTACCGCGCATTGATCCTTCTGGCTTTCTGGAACGATGTCCCCTCCGCGACTGGACCCTTCGATGCCGTCTCCGCAACGGAAATCGCGAAGATCCTGCGGCCGTTGGATTACATCCCGCTCGATCTCAGCGAGCGCGGCGCGCTGCAGAGTGCCATATTGCGGTGCAAGTGGTGCACGGTGCAACGGCTTCAGAGTCGATTCCCGGATCTGATGGGTCTCAGTATCCAGCGATACTGGTTCAGCGCGGGGATCAGCATGGCAGCAGACCAGGAGGAGAAGCTGAGACGGTTCCTTGCGCGCGAGGATGACGAAGACGAGACGCGGAGGTTCGAAGGCACGGATAAAGATAACAACCACTACACACTGTCCGTATCACCTCTCGTGTCTGTCACGGTTACCTGCCACGAAACAGAGACGGCCCAGACGCACCGCATCCTCGGCATCACGGAGTTCCCGGAACGGCTCCTCAGGGGCGGGAACGGGTTCACGCCCGCTACGATTGCTTACCTCGAGACGCTGCGACTGGCGAGCGGGTTCAATACCGCCGAGCTCATGGAGACGCATGTTACGTTGTCGCGCGACGCCCTGCAGAAGGGGATCCATGCGGCGTTGGTAGAACACAATGCCGAGGCGCTTACGTCCTTGCTCAAGATCGATGAGTATCATTTCCGGTGTAGGAATACGAACGTCACGGCGACGAATAGCGTGCCGTATATGATTCCGGCGGAGCATTTTCGGACGGCTGTGCGGGTTGCGCGGAATGAGCCGGCGCTGTTCCAGCTTCTTGTCCGCGCCTGTGCGGAGTCGGTCCCGGCTGATGATTCGGTTATCACGCAGTGGGCTATGGATCTGGATGATTCGTTTGGACGGTGGCTTCTGGATCTTATGTTGCAGCTGCCGCAGCGGATTGAAACGGCGAATGCTAATCCGGCTGAAGGGGCGGTGTTTTATCTGGGGAGAGCGAATGGACAGGTGGAGTTGGCGAGACGGTATCTGAATGAGGTTTTGGGGGTGGAGGAATTGGGGAGTTGGATGGAAGAAACCTCGCATGATTTTGAGAGCCAGTGGAAGGCGCTGTAGGGAGTTCTTTACTATGCACGGTATGATTGTTGGATTATGATACGTTGTTTTCGCCATGTTGTATTATATGATATTGTACATAGAACATAGATTCAATGTCGCTGGTGACATTGCTGAATTAATAAAAATCGTATACCCCAACCTACATGTTCTTCAACAGTCGTAGGATACCAGTAACTCTTCCGGCCAGAGTCAGCTGGTACCCTGTTTCAACGACACCCTTACACATTTCCCAGGCGCCGGTCCCATTCTGACGACTACCATCTGCTTTGTAGATAGGATAATCCACGCGTGGCGGAATGCGAGTCGCCATTAGCTTGGGAAACCGGTCAACGCAGAGGGCCTTGATATTGCTCACGCCACGCAGTCCTTCTTCTCCCGCAAAGCGGCCGTATCCCGATCCCTTGACGCCACCGAAAGGCAGCTGCACAGCATAGTAGCTTCCAAAATCGTTGACAGATACCATTCCCGCTTTGATGTTCGAGACACAGGTTGCGACATCAATATGGTTGTAGCCGAAGACGCTAGCGCCAAGAGCGTATTCCGTTGAGTTTGCAATGGCAATGGCGTGGGGCACGGAGTCTGCGCGCATGAGGAGAAATACTGGGGCGAAAAGTTCGGTTTGAGCGATCCGCATGGAAGGCGTTACGTCCGCAAGGAGAGTGGGCGCAAAGTAATGGCCATGGGGATACTTCGGGTGATCAACACGTTTCCCACCACAGATAAGGCTCGCGCCTTGTCGGACTGCGTCGGTGATCAACGATTCCAGGCGGTCGAAGGAGGCCGGGGAGATTAAAGCGCCCATGTCTGGAGCGCCGGGTTTCTGCTGAGGATCTTCGGGGTTGGACTCAAGGAGGACGGAACCAAGACGGAATGGCTTAATGCGTGAAGACACATCATTCAGAAGCTTGTCATACACTCCAGGCAAGGCAATGACCCGCTCAACGCCAATGCAGTTTTGTCCAGCGGATTGGAAGACACCTCGCATGAGAATGGACGCGATAGATGAGATCTCGCTCACTGTTCTGGGATCGTCCAGAATGACAGCGGGGTCCTTGCCGCCCAGTTCAACAGTCACTGGAGTCAGTGCCTTTGCTGCTGACTCGCAAACCTTGTGTGCGACCGGTCTCGATCCAATGAAGGTCAACTGGGCGATATCCGGATGTGAAGTCAAGAAATCAGCAACGTCAGGCAAGCAGACGACGCTCTGTACAAGATCGCGAGAGTGACCGCATGCCGAAAGAGCACCTCTCACGACTTCCAGAAAGAAAGCCGAGGACCATGCAGTTTGCTCCGATGGTTTTACTACCACACCGTTTCCTGCAAAGATACCACTGATGATCGGGCCGATGAAGTTATGGAGAGGATAATTCCAAGAGACGCAAGCCGACACCACTCCAAGAGGCTCATACGTGACCATGTTCTTCTTGTACATCATCAGGAAATTCGTGGGCCTCGATTCGGGCGTCAATGCCTTCTCGCCGTGATCAATTGTCCATTTCAACTTCTCTGCTGTCACAAGGATTTCCCCAAATGAAGCATCGACTTTAGTCTTTCCAGAATCCAAACAACAAGCGGTGACAAGTTCTTCTTGGTGCTCGAGCACATATCTGTTGTCCAAGTGGGCTCAGTTAGCTACATTTCTTGACCGCAGCAATCGAGGCTATGTATGGAACACACTTCAGCAATGTCCGCAAAACCTTCCTCCTTTCAGCAAAGCTAGTCCCAGCCCATTCAATTTGAGCCTTCTTCGCTGCTTGGATCGCTCGGTCGACGTCTTCAGTTGTTGCAGGTTTGATTCCGTTACCAAGTATTCTTCCATCCGCAGGACAATAGCTTAGGATGACTTTGTCGTTCCACGACTATAGAAGGGAAAACTAAAGTTAGCCACTGACACCCCTCCAAAACGACTAATTTGAAGACGAGTAAACTTACCCCTCTAAGTTGACCTTCAAGCACCTTTTTCTCCTCTCCCTGAACATCTTCCCACTTTTTACCTTTCCAATTGGCACGGACTTCAGGTGGAATTGGCACGTTGAATGCCACGGCAGCTTCGTTTCTTCCCAGTAGGTAAAGATATCCTAGGTATATCGCGCCGAGCGAGACAAGGGCGACACCCACCAAGGGAGCTTGATCGCGAAGAGTTTCCGCGAGGGGAAGGAGAGCTGGAGGAATATACGGGGTTAGGGCCTCCATTTTGAAATCCAGACAGCTGCAATTGAGCTCCAGGAACCTGTCTGGAAGGTTTCAGGAGGCGGGCAAATGTGGGAGACGGAAATGCGCAGCGGAAGTGGTCCCATTGTTTTATCAGACACTCCGATACTCCGATAGGGGTGCACGTGCCACCCATACTATAGTATAGAATGGCCCATCAGACAATATATATCTCTTTTCCCTTGTTTAGGATCCACCGTGAAGGTCAAGCAAACATGTCCTCTATCAGTACTTGAATTAGTCCCCGTACATTCACCTGTTGTCTTACTTTTGAAAGGTGCGTAAGTTTCCCCATAAGCGGAAACTTGTCAGATTGTCTATCTACATGGAAAATTATATATCTTTCGACCGTCTCTCACACCTTCGCATTGCGGGTCTGCCGTCCATTGCTCTTACGCTTGACGGGCGGCGAGGTCGCGAGTTCCCCCTTTCTCTTCCCGGTCCTTTTCACAAGGTGATCAATGACGCAGCCTTCGTCCCATCCAGCGGAAGACTGCCCAGTTATTGCTCGGCATCTTGGACAAGTTTTTCCATGACGGATGAAGAGCTGATGAAGAGAGTATTTGAGGTGATTCGGGATCCGCACCTCGAGATGGCCGAATGCTGTAATCTCTGTCGCCTTGTCCGGCGGTACCCAGCCGAGCCATTTGCAGATGCGGAAGATGTGGGTGTCAACTGCAAAGCATGGACGCTGTAGGCAGAAGAGTAGGACACAGGCAGCTGTTTTGGGTCCAATCCCGGGGTACTTGACTAGTTCCTCCATAACCTGTTCTGTGTTCAGGGCGTGGAGGTGGTTAAGCGACAGGAAGTGTTGATCTGCACATGCAATCTCGTACTGTTTGCTGCCTTCAGACTTCTGCATGAGATCCGATGGTCCAGCATCCTCGCCTTTCACTAAAATTTCCCGACGCTCCTGGTTTTCATTGTGTACCATATCTAAAATGGCCTTAAGGCTCTTGCTCTTGATATCAGCCAAGCCACCCCTCTTGATAGCTTCAAATACATCTTTAAGTGGCGCTTGACGAACGGCATCCCAGTTAACACTCCCTTTGCCAATCCCTTCGTGGAGGATGCCGAACTTCTGCACCAGCCCATTGAAAGCCAACGCAGAATTGTTTCCTGATGTGGCACCACTAAGCAAAGTTCGAATAAGCGCATCCAGAACAGAGGGAACCTCTCCACAACCTGTTACGGTGAGAGACGGCTCTGGAATAGTAGCGGGGGGAACAATCTCTCCATGTACACTGGAGAGTAGTCTATTAACCTCTTCGCAGGCATCGGGGGTTGGATGGGGCCAATCTGGGAATGGAGTAATTCCTGGTGTTAAACGATATGGATTGGCCTTCTTGCTTTTACCTGTTGACGCTGACCTTGGTACTGCACTGGCTTTCTCAGCGGTACTTTCCAGTTCATCCGCAAGAGTGCCTATCGTCTCCTTCTTGACTCCCGGGGATACGGCCTTGGTCTTATACGTTGGTTTAACGGACGAGCCTAGGTTATGAGGTAGCTCATTCGCAGCATTAATCTCTGAAGCCGAAAGTTTTGTCTTGCGCCGTTTTGAAGCAGGCCCAATCTTTGGTTTGTTTCCCAAGGATGACGACTGTTGGTTGGGTAGTTCATCTTGCAAATTGGGCGGCTTAGTGGCGAATTCCTTCTCTGACGTCTTTATTGCGGATGCTAGTATTGCAGCTTCTTTGGCAGCAGCAGACCTTGTTATGCGACGTTCCATGATAATCCTGCGCCACCGAATAGTTCTTCGAACCAAGAGAAGTAGTGGGTTGTGCGTGCGACTGCCTGGTAGTGACGACACAACGAAGTTTTCCACCAGGTATCACGAGTGTTCTAAGTTATAGCTATAGATAGGGACATAGAACATAAATTGGGTGATTCGATGGAGGGAATCATAGATAGTATTAGGTATGGGCGTCAGTTATACTGAGTGGGCTGGTGACAAGCATCACCTTCACGTGATCGGGATAAATTACATCCGCATCATCTTCACTGAAGCACTTGCTATTTAATGCCAGAAGCAAACTTTGTTCGTCATAAAAATAAAGTCTATAGGTCATGTCGTGCATACAAAAGGGTATCTTGGATCCCTTTGCTATTGCGATGCGATAACCATCATCAAGCAGATAGCCTTCCGTTCTCTTTATCCACCGCCTACCAACTCCAGGACTCCAGATGATATGAAGATACTGTCCATAAACTCATCAGTGATCATGGGTGATCGCCCATGTTGTGGATGCTAATATCCATTCGATCCTTGACCTTAGGATGCTCTTCGCTCGCGGGTTCGCGAGTGCTACAGAGGCTGACCTGTGGCACCTCAGACTCTCCCGGGGTCGACGCTGGGATGATGTTGCCGCTGGCATCCAATTTGACGCCGTTGGCAGCGATCTGGAAATCCTTCTCACTAGCAAAGCCATGAGTGACGGCTTCCTTAGCCCGATCCAAAGCCTTAATCTTGCGGCCTTCGCCTCTGATCTTTTCCAGGTGATCAAAGTATCCCTCAGAAACAGGAGTGACGTAGTTACCACAGAACACGCCGACCTCAAAGTTCTGCGGTTCAGCCAACCCATTCTCCTGGGCAATCTCCGCACAAGCACCTTTCAGGTCAGACAAGGTCTGGAAGATGACACTGTCGGCACCAATGTGCTTGGCGATCTGCTCAGCGTCACGGTTATGCGCAACCAACTCGTTGGGCGACGCAAGATCAATACCATAGATATGAGCATGTCTGTGGAGATGATTAGCAACGTGCTCATGCCTCAAAGAATGTTGTAGACAACTTACGTGATTTCCGGTGCGCAGCTGGCAAAATAAACCTTCTTAGCACCAGCTTCTCTTGCCATGGTGACAATTTCCCGACTGGTAGTTCCTCGCACGATGCTGTCGTCAACCAGAAGGACATTTCGGTCCTTGAATTCTGCTTGCATAGCATTCAGCTTGCGGCGAACACCCTTCTGTCGGGTCTTCTGCTCAGGCATGATGAATGTACGGAAAACGTAGCGATTCTTTACAAAGCCTTGGCAGTAGGGAATGTCGAGATACCGAGCGACGGCCGCGGCGGACGTCGTGGAAGTCTCCGGGATAGGGATGACGACATCAATGTCCTTGACCACTTCCGGTCCAAGAACATCAAGAATCCTGGCGGCAAGGCGATCACCCATCCGTTGACGGCTACGGTACACGCTGATGCCATCGATAACGGAATCGGGACGCGCGAAGTAGACATACTCGAAAATATCAGGAGCATAGGCCATCTTCGGGGCGACCTGGCGGAACACAGGCTCGCCGCCCTTTTCAATGATGACCGCTTCACCAGGTTGGATGTCACGGATGTTAGTGAAGCCAAGCTGGTGCAGAGCAACAGATTCGGAGGCCATCATGTATCCGTGCCTTGGCCTTCGGCGGAAGGCCTGGAACCAAGAACCAAGGGACGGATGCCATAGGAGTCACGGAAACCGACGAGACCAAAGCCTGCCAAGGTTAGCATTTTTATTCTTGACTCCAGCACTCGAATTGGCTGAATTACTTACCAGCTAGCATAGCAGTGCATGCCCAGCCGCCCTGACATCTCTCATACATCCGGCTGAGACTGGCAAAGACGTCATCCTTGTTGACCCGTGCCTTCTTGGTTTCGCTCAACTCATCAGCGAAGACGTTGAGCATGAGCTCGCTGTCACTATCAGTGTTGATATGACGGTGAGCCTCAAAGTCCAGATATCTCTTGAGCTCCGGAGCATTGATCAGGTTGCCGTTGTGGGCCAGACAAATGCCATACGGACTGTTGACATAGAAAGGCTGAGCCTCGGCATTCGCACTGCTTCCGGCGGTGGGATATCTCAAGTGACCAATGCCCATGAATCCCGGAAGGTCCGCCACCCTAGAACCGTCGTGGAAAACCTTGGCCGCCATACCGTTCGACTTTAGCTGGTAGATCCGACCACCTGAAGCACAGGTGGCGATTCCAGCAGCATCCTGGCCTCTATGTTGGAGCAGGTATAGCGCCTCGTGGAGGTCAACGGCGGCGGAAGACGACGGGTTCGCCTGGATCAGAGCAATGATACCACACATCTTGTGAATGTAATCGGATTCTAGCGGATGCTTATGATTAGCCAATGCTCTCACGGTTGGTTGAGCTGCGAGACAATATGAATAGCATCGAACATAAGATCAGGTCGGATTTTCTCCGCAATTATGCTTAGGAAGTCTAACATCTATAAAAAAAATACCGAAATTCATCATGAAAGGAGGGGTATATTGATTGATAGCCAGGCGGGGGATTACACCAGATAACTCACATGCTTGGAAGATGGATCAAATTGTCACACAGACACGCAATGGTGGGGGGACAGAGTTGGAAAAATTGGAACCAAGTTTGACTCTATCGAAACATAACAATATTCATAGAGAATAAGGAGAGACTGTAATAGGTGATAACTGGTAGTAAATCACACCCACGGAGGGATTGAAGGACCAAGTGGTGGCATGGTGAAGAGAAGGTTAAAGGAGAGAGAAAGAGTGAGGGAGAGGCAAGGGAGAAGAAGCCACCAGGTTTTAATCCTTTGGTCCTTTCTTTTGCCTAGTCCGACTTTCCGATTTTTTTTCCTCGACTTCTCCACAGTAAAAGACAGAAAATTTGCGGGTGCCGCTCCGTTAACGGACCGGAGAAATCTCAACCGCCGGAGGGGTTGACCCCTCACGTGGCCACCGATCCTACCCAGAGCCTGGTTGGTCTCGTGACCAGTTAGTCAGCATCCTTCCCCTGCGCAGTTTCAACCTTTCCGGATATGGATATCTAGCCCTCAATGGATGGATCATTGAATCCAGAGCAAGTGATCCACTGTGAGTATGTTCTAATTAGATATAGGCCTTTCCATAGACACTTGTAGACAAACTAAGATATCAAGAGTATACTGAAGCATGGCTAGACACTATACCTTCGCATTGTCTTCTCTTCTTTCACTCCATCTATGTTTGCTGTATTGTCTTTCTTTGTTTCCATTCTTTGTAGTACTCACCTCTCTCCAACTTGCTGTGACAAGATGTGTTATATCTCAAACATGTATGGCCTTAGGCTAGCGAGCAGTATTAATAAATGTGAATAGCTAGAAGGAGTCATCAGCTCAACTTCTGTGTTTCTCTCTCACTTCCATCTCATTATACTTTGTACCCAAATCCCTATTATCATGTCATGCCCCTCTCTCTCGATCTTCAACTCATTACATTAACACCTCAACCTATATTGCTTTAGATCACCGAAGAGCCTTTCCATTGTATTTACATCCAAAGCCTCACACCCATCATAAAGGCATTAAGATAATTGCCAAAGATGTTCTCAATCCAAGCTCGTGAGCCATCAATTCTTGAGATAGCGGATCCCAGAGCGACGACCCTGGAGGTTGATGATAGTGATACAGATAGTAGCGTTACTCTTGGCGATGGTTCGGAAAGGCTTCACCATGCCGATGATGTGGTGATCATCTCGGAGCATCGTCCTCGAGACCCAACACCCTTTTTGCTGTCCTCAAACGCAGCAACAAACCTGCGCGAGCTGGCCGACCTGACCAATCCGACATTTCACACCTTTGATAAGGATGATTACCGTACCGATGAAGAATTTGAGTTACTCCTTGAAAATTACCAGCTGAACACTCCAAGTCCAGGAGTGGCGACATCGGCTGAGGGAAACCATGAGCAAACAAGAGTGCCTGTTCATGAGGTATGCGTGGACGGCATACTTTATAAAGCTGGTCAATCACTTGAGCTTTATGACGGGTCATATCTCCGGATATGTACAATTCTTAAGGATGGCACGGGTGCCATTTATTTCGATGGCCGCAGACTGATAAAGACAAGAAATCACGCCGGTACCTACGTTCCCAAAGAGCAAAATGAACTTGTCTGGATTGTGAATATAACGGAGATCATATCCTTTCATATGGCCAAGAAATTCGTTAGTATAATCTTCACCAACAATTGCGATAGAGGCAACCAGCAGAAGCTGCCCGGCGACCTTTGGTGTCGCTTGAAGGAGAATATAGAAGGTGGAGAAGTCTCGATAGAGTACTTGTCATCTAAGGAAGCCGATGAAGGGCATATGGTTGAACCGGCTATATTACGCCAACTTTGGAGGGGGAAGACACGAGCTTTTGGCGAAGAGGACCGCTCTAGAGACTGGCCACCTGTAATTGTGCTAGACAATTCTGACCCTGTTGTTGACCTCACCTGTACAGAAAGTGTGGAAGAGCAAAAGAGACGGCGGCAGTATACCTTCGGTGACGGTTTCTGTGGTGCCGGAGGAGTTTCATGTGGCGCTCGCCGAGCCGGTCTTTATAACAAGTGGGCATTCGACAAGTCCAAACACGCAATCTCTACCTATCGGCTTAATTTTGAGCATGCATATTGCGAGCTGAGTGATATCTTTAGCTTTCTGACAAGTGATGATGAGTTTCTGAGGGTAGATGTCAGCCACAGCTCGCCACCCTGTCAAACGTTTTCTCCTATTCATACTATCGAGGGCATTCACGACGATGCCAATTCGGCGTGTATCTTCTCTTCCTTGGATTTGATTAAACGCGCCAAGCCTCGAGTACATACTCTGGAGGAAACGCATGGATTGCTTTCGCTTGGTCAGCACCGCGATACATTTTATCGGGTGATAAATGACTTCATCGAAATTGGATACTCCGTCCGTTGGTGTATTTTGCGACTTAACGAATACGGAGTCCCACAGACCCGAAAAAGGCTCCTCGTCATTGCTTCTGGGTAAGGAAACCCCGACAGTTGATGGTGTTTACCGAGTTATACTGACATCGTTTATAGACCTGGAGAAACGCTGCCGCCTTTTCCGCGCCCCTCCCATGGCCCAGGATTGAGGGAGGACCCTCATATCCACGAAGCTATTTCCAATATTCCCTTAGGGACAGCGAACCATGACATCCAGGGAGCACTAAGTCGTGGTTTCAACAAACCCCCCTATGACCCATACCAGCCAGCTCGAACAGTCACTTGTAATGGAGGCGAGAATTATCACCCTTCAGGTCGAAGGAACTTCACCCATCGGGAGTACGCCTGTTTACAGACGTTCCCCCTGAGCTTTCGATTCGGGCCTCATGAGGTTTTAAAACAAATTGGGAATGCCGTTCCTCCTTCGCTAGCTGAAGCTATGTATAAGGAGATTGTTCGGACACTGCAGGAAACGGATGAGGAGGAAGTTAGACGGAATATGAGAGAATGACGGTGATGCCGGTCTCTGTCGCTGCAGGAAATATGTTTCTTTCTCCTGAACTTTATTTTCTTCCGTATCTCGGAGCTTGATCAACGGGTTGACAAGAAGATGAGACGTTGATCCGCCACATGCTTGTCCTTTCCGATTGATAATAACCGCGGAAACAAGAGAATGCCGTCCGACCGCGGAAGTTGTTTGGATGAAATCATCCACCCCCTCTTTCGGGCCTTGCGAGTTCAGACTTCAGAGGTATGGCAAATTCTGTTCCCATAGTACCAGTGGAAATGAATATGGTACTTTCCAAATTTGTTGAGAATCAGTTGGAACCTTGTCCGAAAGGAAATAAATGGATCCCGAGAATCTGATTGATCAATGGGCAGTCTGTTAAGTAAGTAGTTGAAGGATGCATAACCGGCAATAGCCGCGAGTAAACCAAGGCGCGCGGCCTCGGCTCAAAGGTGACCGTCCATCGTAACTCCAGTTTCTCTCCATTTCTCCATTTCTCCCCCTAGCTTTCCTTTTTTCCCCTAGGATTTTCTTTTTCTCTTTCTCCTCTCTTCTACTTAAACCCTCCCCCTGCGATCCTCCCCCCCCGAATTGACCTCCCTCTCATACATCATTGAGAGTTAGTACCCTCTCTTGACCTCCTACGATCATATCATGTCTGCTTCGTGTTCGGCGTTGAGACGGCTGACCCACCGGTCTCCCCGCACTTTCCAGTCCCGCATCTCCTCCGTCTCCAGAATCTCATCTGCCACCTCGTCCTTTTCCTCCCTCAACACTTTCCGCGCAGTGAACTCGGCCGCTCCTCGAGTCTCTCGTTTCTCAACCATGGCACCTCTTCAGTCTAGCGCTCAGGATGGCGCCTCCCAGAAGGCCTACGATCCTGAAATCCAGGACATGGCTAACTATATTCACAACTACGAGGTTAACTCCGACTTAGCTGTATGTCTCCCTCAATTCTGCTGACTTCGCACGCCTAATTTTCGTAATTCCTTCCCTAAACGCGCACGAGATCATCATCAGTCTAACATGAACCTTTTGTGACTTTCTGAATTCCAGTTTGACACTGCCCGTCTTGTTTTCCTCGACACCCTAGGCTGTGGATTGGAAGCCTTGAAATTCAAAGAGTGCACCAAGCTTTTGGGTCCCGTCGTGGAGGGAACCGTTGTTCCCAACGGATCTCGTGTGCCCGGTACACCGTACCAGCTCGACCCTGTCAATGGTGCGTTCAACATTGGCGCGATGATCCGCTGGCTGGATTACAATGACTGCTGGTTGGCCGCCGAATGGGGCCACCCTTCGGACAACTTGGGCGGTATCCTCGCTGTGGCTGACTGGATCTCCCGGACCAACCGCGCGGGCGGCAACATTGCCGGTGGTAAGATCGTGAAAGTCAAGGAAGTGCTGGAGGCCATGATCAAGGCCCATGAGATCCAAGGTGTGCTGGCGCTGGAGAACTCTTACAACAAGGTTGGCCTAGACCACGTTGTTCTGGTCAAGGTCGCGACAACCGCTGTGGTTGCTAAGATGCTCGGCCTCAGTGAGAAACAGACTGCGGATGCCATCACCCAGGCGTTCGTCGACGGACAGAGTCTTCGGACTTACAGACACTCCCCCAACACCATGTCCAGAAAGTCCTGGGCTGCCGGTGACGCTTGCCAGCGGGCTGTGAACCTTGTGCTTAAGGTGCAGAAGGGTGAGGGCGGTTTGCACACTGTTCTTTCTGCCCCTGTCTGGGGCTTCTACGATGTGCTGTTCAAGGGCAATAAGTTCAAGTTCCAGCGCCCCTATGGCAGCTATGTCATGGAGAACGTCCTTTTCAAGGTCTCCTATCCTGGTATGTATGCTCGTGCACCGAAACTTGGATGACATCTAACCATTTGTGTCGCAGCCGAATTCCACTCTCAGACAGCGATCGAAGCCGCCGAGATCATCAACGAGAAGCTCGCTGCCATGGGCAAGAGCGCCAAGGATATCAAGGAGATCACCAACCGCACCCACGAAGCTTGCATTCGCATCATCGACAAGCAGTTCAAGGCGATGGACAACTTCGCGGACCGTGACCACTGCGTTCAGGTAAGCCCTCAGCTGAAAGAATTGTGGGAGGGTGGATGGTTGAACAGTGAACTGATGTGATGTAGTACATGGTCGCCACCATGCTGGCATTCAACCGCCTTACCGCCACCGACTATGCCGATGGCTCGGAGGCAGCCACCTCCCCACTCGTTGAGGATCTCCGTAAGCGCATTCGCTGCGTTGAGGATACCAAGTTCACCACGGACTACCACGACCCAGCCAAGCGCACCATCCCCAATGCTCTTACCGTCACCCTGAACGACGGTACTGTGCTCGAGGAGGTCGTTGTCGAGGCTCCTCTGGGCCACCGTTTGCGCCGCGAAGAGGCCAAGCCCGAGATCCTGTCCAAGTACAAGCGTCACTTGCAGGCTCACTTCGACCAGGCTCGCATCGACGAGCTGCTCGAGTTGGGCTTGAACAAGTCTGCCCTTGAGGGTTACGATGTGGACAAGTATGTCGACTTGTATGTCAAGGACAAGATGGTCGCATCTGCATAGATGAAGCAGACCCGATGAAAATAAAATAATGTGTATCTATCGCTATGTTCTGGGAATTATGTGATATGCTGCCTTCAGTTGAGTCGATTGACGGCGTATATAGTGGCAAGAAGGTGTTTATTCCAATTAGACAATTTGATGACTTTTTCCTTGGTTTAGACGGATGCGTGCAGTTATCAGAGAACATATTTTAACGTAGGAGCAGTTGCCCTAAAGTGACGGGTAATAGACATAAAGTACTTTACCGTTAATTGACTCTATCTTTGCTTGATCTTGTCCTAGTTCGGATAGGACCCCTAGTCTAAGAATAGGTAATTTGAAGATATACAAACATTCCAATCTGCTCCACTCCGAATGACGAAAGTCACATAGCTAATCACGACATAACACCAGTCAATATAGTTAAATATATGTATCTAGAATGACTCATAAATGCCCCTGTCACAGGAACTGAGATAGTCTAGCCAAATAACCACGATGCACATAAAGAGGCTTAGAAAAGCGCGCGGAAATGACCGCAGAAGCACCGGGAAAGGGATTCCGACGCAAGAACCGGGAATCATTTCCTAATCGAACCCACCAGCAAAGCCCAACCCTATAAATATAAGTCAAAGAATACTCCAACTTCACCCTCATCAACACTTACCCTCAGCCTCAATTAAACTCATACCAACACCCTACATAACACCCCACTATAAAGAACGAGTCACCATGATCACCGGCCTCGCACACATTAACCTCCTCGTTCCCGAGGGTTCCCTCCCCGAGGCCAACGAATTCTACGTCCAAACCCTGGGTCTAACAGCCCGTCCAGTACCCCAGGCGCAAGTCGAAACGACGGCATGGTATGTGATATCATCCATTGAACTCTCTTCCTTTTCTTTTTAAAGTAATCTGAAATCAACACGGCAAATACAGGTTCGACATCGCAGGAGGTCCCCAGCAGGTCCATATCGCATTCGGTACCAACGAATCGATGGATTCCTCGCGTCACCCCTGCTTCAAGATTGGATCCCTGGAGGATTTGCAGAAGTTACAGAAGCGGATTTGGGACCATCATGTCCGTGGGGGACGGGCTGCGCCGAGGGAGGCAGATAAGCCTGGCGAGGCTATTTCTGGTTTGTTTCCCTCCATTTTCTTTTTTAATCTTCTATATGTGTGGTATTGTTGACTTGGAGCAGGTGAGATGACGGAGGAGTACCCAACTCGGTTTTTTGCGAGGGATTTCGCGGGGAATAGGTTGGAGTTTAGTTTGTAGTCTGGTTTGGGGTCGTCTTTTGCCGGGGATTGTTTGCTGTGGGATAGATGGTTTATTTGATGATACTGATGAAGCGATGTGCAATAGAGAATATGATATATGCATGAATTTGATGAGATATATATCACTGGGTTAGGGGAGTGTTGGAGTAACTTCTTTACATATATCTCATGAGAGAGAAACTGAACAAAATGAATACACTGAACTAATGGGTATCATATCCTTCTCTTCATACAGTGGTCTGCACCGGCGGCCTCATGGTCAACAGAGCAGCGGCTCTCATCACCTCTTGCTCTTCGTGTCCGCTTGTATCGCCAAACACGTCATCAATCTCCTCTAGGGTCTTGCCGCTGGTTTCGGGGACAAATATAAGTGCCCAGATACCCGCCATGACACACCAGACGGCGAAGAAGATATAGGTGCGATAGCCGAGATTCTCCATCATGGGAGGCGTGGCAACTCCTACGATGAAATTGGAGAGCCAGTTGGTGCTGGTCGACAATGCCACACCCTTCGATCGAGTCGCGTTGGGAAAGACTTCGGATGGTAGGGCCCAGCCAAGAGGAGAGTATGTGAGGCCGAAAATCAGAATGAAAAGAAAGGCCATGGCGACACAGGCCCAGCCGGCAGCGGTGTGCGCGGACCAGTCTTTCCCATATAGCCCAGATAGAACGGCGATGACGATGTACGCGACTCCGGTGGCAAAGCCACCGAAGATTGCCAACGGCCGGCGTCCAACCTTATCGATGATCAAGAAGCAGACAAGGACGGTGACTAGCTGTAGAACATTGAAGACGCCCGACAGTATCAGCGACATCTCGTCTGATTGGCCGATGGATTGAAACAATGTAGGCGCGTAGTAGATAAACGCGTTGATCCCTATGAATTGCTGGAAGAAGGCGACTCCACAACCAACTACTGTCCTCCGCCAGCCTTTCCGGCCGAATAGGTCTCGCCATGCGAGTAGCTGTCGCTTGACACCGTGCTGACCAGGATGTCTTCTCTCCTGGATAAGCTCTTGAAATTTGACCTCAGTGATGATGCCTTGGAATTCGGCTTGTACTCGTTCATCGGTCTCGGGCAGGCCTCGGAGTTTGGACAGACTGGTGAGACAATCTTGTTGGCGGTTGACGAGGGCAAGCCACCGAGGCGAGTAGGGGAAGAAATGGATGCCAACCCCAAGGATTGTTGCACACACCATCTGCAGACCGAATGGCAGACGGAACGAGACCTCGCTGTCGATCAACCTTGTACCGAACGTAATCCAGTATGAGATGACGACGCCAGAGACAATGGAGATGGACTCCAGCACCAACAGCGTTCCTCGTAGGTTGGGTGGAGATATCTCGGAGATGTAGAGCGGGGCACCCTCCATGACCAGGTGAGCGAGATGAACCAGTGTGGTAAGGATCGTTCGGGTATATCGAGCGTCATGTACATACCATTGCGAGTGTTCCGACCCCGATGCCCCCAATGGCTCTTCCTGCCACTAACGTGGCATAATTTTGCGCGCAGGTTTGGATTATGGCCCCGATATCAAAGATCACGACGACTACGGTCAGTGCCCACTTGCGGGAGATTCGATCGGCGAGGTAGGGCATGAAGAGACAGCCTACAAACGCTCCGAGCAACAGCATCCCCGTCATTAACCCTTTGCCGAAGGCTGTCTCGGCTTGAGGATAGACTGCGTGAAACTGCTCCATGACATTGATAATGGATATCACTCCTTGGTCATATCCAAATGAGAAGCCTCCAAGGGAGGCTAGGAAAGCTGCTCCAAGGACATACCCCGAGCTGACGAGGCCTCGGATGCCATCGGGACCGTAGGCAGGTATCTCTTGTAGTTCTATATCGGGTTTGATAGCGACAGTTTCGTGATGCTCCGAAGTGGAAACTCCTTCCGAAGTAAAGTGTGGCTTGGTGTCTTTCTTCATATCCGTCGCCATGATCATCAATAGGGGACGCGATCCCGATTGAATCAAATGTCAACCGGGTTTTTTCTTGAAGAGTGCCGAAGACAAACTGATGCCCGGCGTCATTAAATACACCGGTATATCCATATGTTACATCGGACTTCCGAGTTGAAGGTTTACGGTTATTGAAAACACGGAATTGATTCTTGTCCTGTAGACGTCATTGAATCAACATCAACATCGAGAATTTCCGTTTTCAGTAGTGCCCGGCGAGGCGGCCTGTTTTTTAGATTCATTTAACTCTTGTTGCACCGGCCATGATTGGTTGGTCGGCTATTGTCAGTCGTAGCGTGGGTGATCGTTTTCTGGGGAAATGCGGGGGAATCGCGGAGTAGATCAGGTAGATTCCGGGGGATGTACAACTTGGAGCCTGAGGTTTACCACAGTATTGTTTGTATGAATTGTTTTAGCTCCGATCACATGGTTCATTTCCTGCGTAGATAGCAAGGAGCAGGTGCTGCAGTACACCAGCCATGTAACTCTCCAATATGGACAGTAACTTGCAATACGAAAGAACATGTTCTCAGAGCATATAGACATGTCCAATGATGTCCTGAAATGAATCCCTCTCTCACCTTCTATACAAGAGACAGATTCTATAAGCCACAAGAGCTCTTTTAAAAGTCTAGTCTATCTCAGCCTTTTAATGCACTACAGATATGCTCTACACACTGCAAATATTCAAGTAAGCAAATTTTGGTCTATATTTATGGTCTGACTCAAAAGCTCTCATCCAACTCTCACAAAATCAACTATGGCTACCCAATTCAAACACGCTCTCCGTTCTCATCGAATCGCACCAATTGGCCAGTGAGAAGAGCATCCTGCAAAGCTCTGCCAATCTTCATTACCATGATACCATTTTCAAGAGGCAAAGGTACAGGCTTGTCCTTCAGAACTGCCTCGGTGAACTCGTTTGCTTCCACAGCAAAAGCGTCCTCAAAACGTTGCCAGTACTCGGGCGGCACTTGGTTTCTCATGCCCAACTTGTCGGCGACCACCACATGGTTGCTTCGGGGCATGACATTCACCATGATCTTGCCATCGGAGCCAGTGATCTCTGTGCACACATCATGTCCGTGGGCTTGGGTTCGTGAGCAGTAAAAGTATGCGATCTTCCCGCCCCAGAACTCCACCATTCCCACGGCGTTGTCAACATCCGACAGATCCTTCAGTTCTGGGTGGTGCTGCAGTGTTCCAGCGGCCCAGCAGGCCTTTGGTACGGGGTTTCCCAAGTACCAAAGGGATAAATCAATGTCATGGATGGCACAATCCACGAAGATACCGCCATTGCGGCCTGCATAGCGCACAAAGAATCCGGTGTCGTCACGAAGGTCGCAAGTGTTGGAGCGAACCATGAATGGGCTTCCGATGGCCTGCCCCTGGAAAATCTTGTCACTAGCGTCGCGGTATGAGGCATCGAATCGGCGGGAGAAGCCAGCCATCACCTTGAGTTCTGGGTGCTGGTTGGCGATATCGACAACAGACTGAGCCTAATTTGAACCAAATATATCAGCATTCTTTTGCGATCTAGAGATCTGGGGTTCCGCCGGTGGTTGCTGCATACCTCCTTCAGATCTGTGCTCAATGGCTTTTCACAGAGGACGTGGATGCCCTTTTCAATGGCAGCCAATGTCTGGCTTGCGTGCACATCCGTACTGGTGGAGACCCAAACGGCATTGAGTCCTTGATGAGCCAGCATATCATCGTAGTTGCTGTATACCGCAATGCCGAACTCTTTGTACTCTTCGTTGTTCTTTGCCCACTCCACCTCGTCGGGCACTGTGCTACATACAGCCACAACACGCGCACGAGGGACCCGGTAGATCAAGGTATGGACGTGGCGTTTACCCTGCGTGTATCTCTGTTAGGACCGATCTCGAGATATTATGGCTTGCAGACTTACCATCCGGCCAAGGCCAGCAACTGCAATCGAGAGTTGTTCCATATTGTCCTTCGCTGTCTAACTTGTCTGACAGAAGATGATTGATTGTGTTGGAGATTATCCGTGACATGGTACCGCCTATATATACCCTTGAAAGCATTTTATCCAGGTATGTGGACTGCGACGTCGTGATGCTTCATTTCTGTTGTTCTATACACAGCTGATACTCGAAAGAGTGTCTTCACGGCGACATTTTCCACATCTAGTATAGTTGAGAGTGACAGCGGAGAAATCTTCCTAAGATGGCGTTGGCGTTGTTCCCCGCATTTGACCTGCAAGATTTCCCGATACAGAAGGTCCCGCCGCGGTTTATGTCTTCAGCCAACTTGAACTTCACTCAGTGACCATGACCTTTTTGTTGCTACATCAGTTTAACCTTTTTTGGATATCGTCGCCGACGGAGTGATGATGCCAATGCAGCGGAGTCGAGCAGCTCAAGAGCCATGCTGGAATTGCCGTGGTTAGTCGTTGTAGTCTCCCCTATACGCTCTTTCGTACTAACTCACCCGGCAGACAAACATCTGAAATGTAAGACTAAAGTAGTGCTAGTGACAGTGGTGCAGGCCTAACTCTTGAACACTTAAGAAGAGAGAAAGATAATGTGGCTCGTATTCGGATGCTATTGGATGCTACACCCTTGCATCGGTGCATACATAGAATGCCGGAGACCATGCTGATCATAGCGTGCTTAACTTACAGGTGATAAGCAAGCACCAAAGTGTGGGCGATGTGAAGCGAAGAATCTAGACTGTGTTGTAGTATCGAAAAGACAGATCTTCCGCCAAGGGTCCACTGCCCATTTTTCGGAAGACCAGCATTGGGTGAACAGTAGGCCTAAACGAGGTGAGCAACCTTCTGGAGGAATTCCAATAAGCTAGCGAGGCTTTGATGACTGATCGGCTTTCGTAGCTCGGCTACGTGTACATGATACAGGCAGATCTGTTGTCAGCCATGTCCAGTTTGACCATTCCATTGGACACACTGACCACGGACCTTCTACCATCCTCACACGAGCCCAACAGCACAGCTCTCTTCAGAGCCCTCCCATTGCTTTGATCTCACTGCTTCTGCAAACCAACGTCTACATGCTTTAGCTATCACAGCATGCGAAGCTGATCAGTTAACGCATGATGTTTCAAGTCTAACTGGACCTGCATATAGAGAAGATGAGTCGTTGCAGGATTCGGTTACAAGTGGATTCAGCCCCCAGCTACCAGATGAATCCGATACAAGCTTTCAGGCCCATGCTCTGTCTGTGTCGGGGAGCCCAGAGGAAATAGGTTACCGTGACAGTAGCGAGGGGACCAATTCTTGCAGTGTACCAGTTCAGTCTGGATACAGCCCTACTCCCACTTCTAGCGATGCGGCCCTCGAACCATTTGAGAGCGTACAAGAAGCCTGTCTTCTGCGGTACTTTATCGAGGAACTTTCTCCCTGGGTATAGTATACACGGCGTGCGATGTTAAGCCGAAGCTAACAGAAGCATAGTTTGACGTCTGTGATGACAGGAGACATTTTCAAGTAGTGGTTCCGTACCGCGCCCGATATTGCCCTCCACTTCGGAATGCTATCTATGCTGTCGCATCGCGCCACCTCAGTCGTTTGCCGCAGTACAGAACATCCAGAGGACCGAGCTATCAAGGACAGGTTCTTCCCCATCTGTCGACGTCTACCGCGGTTGAGTATATGCTAGAATGCATACCCGCGCTCTTAGACTTCCATAAGGTTTGTGACCGAGAATACCAAGAGAACATTATGGCAGCTGCCGTGATCCTGCGACAATATGAAGAGATTGAAGAGGAGGAGGAGATTGATACCAGCACTGGAGCTCGCGACCAGCAGCCCGTTAATTTCCTTGCCATCATACAGGCCATCATAGAGACCACTGTCTCAATACCTGCGCATCACAGCTTCGCCAATGCTGTCTTCTGGATAGCTATTAGGCAGGAGATCTACTATGCATTAGCTATGCAGCGATTCCCCCGAATGACCCCCGACCAAGATAAGCGCCAGAGTGCCTCCTCTGCCAACAAACTGATATTATTTGCCGGAGATGTAACGAGATGGTGGCTGGGGGACAGGTCGCCACTAGACTGGGGTGAGCTGCAACAAGTCCTGCTGAAACGAGTACATGCAGCTGACTACCTTGAATGCAGCCGTGTTAAAGGAAAAACTGCACTCGATCACCACAGAACTTATGCCTGAGTTCGTTCCCATCCTAGACAAAAAGGCCGATAAGGCCAAGGGGGAGATATTTTCGACTGTGTGGTACTGCTCAAGTGCACAAGTATTTGGCGCCCAGCACTATGAAATCGCTCGAATGATCTTGATCGCGGAAAACCCTAATATTAGGTATGTTGCCGTCTAAAGCCTTTTCCCTCGTCTCTTTACCTAACGCTTGATTGTTGATTGACTCATAGAAACGATCCGCATTGCCGCATTGCACACCGCAAGGTTGAGGCACAAGTCAGATCGATAGTGCTCAACATTTGCGGGATTGGTCTCAGCCACCAGAGCCTCTCGCCCGCCCTGGTTAATGCAGTGATTAGCATCATACTTTACGGCGAGTATTTCACTGATCCGAGGGAACGAGAAGCACTGGAGGCTGTTATTGAGAAGACTAAGGCCATCCATGCCTGGCCTATGAGGAAATTGCATCATGCGGTGAAGGCCAAATGGGAGTTTATTGATAGCGAAGACTATTGATGTAGTCGAATATGAAGCCGATCATTTGGACCATGCGTAGGAACCCAAAAGCACATGGAGAGCCGCATGAACGAAGTAACGACCAAAAAGAAGGTAGGAGAGACAAAAGATAATTACCATTATCATAGCCCAAATGACCCACTCTGTTTAGTACAAGCGCATTTGCCATCACATGCCCTTAAGCAGCTGAACATGCAGACAGATTGAATCTACAATAAGCACTAGACAAGTATTCCCGTCTAGCTTGCGAAGCCTCGATTCCAACAACCGATTTCATTAAGAGGCAGAGATTAATATGAGTATTATTATCCTTGTGGGATGGGATCATTGTAAGCGGCCCAAGCAGGCTATATGTTCATGAGAAAGACTACTCATGCTGTACGTGGGCAAAGGCACCGTCTTGGAATAGGACCTATTTGCTGTCTGAAAGAACATGCGGTGAGCGAACAAGGATCGTATTAGTCTATATCTCCATGGAAGTAAAGGTCTCTAAAACGAGTCTAAGGGAGGAGGAGACCGATGATAGAGAAGTTGAACCCCTGCAACTTTACAAATGTGGACATTTTGTCTACCAAAGCTTGGATTTGCTTTTAGCAATTCGGAGTCTGTTAAATCACGCGTTCCCCGCTCATTTTCTTATATGAGACGCAATATGATTGAGAAATTCCCTGGGCCATTCCGCTCCGGTATGGAGAAAAGTAGGCTTTGGATGAAAGAGGAGGAGAGAGGAGGACTAGCAGTCACGGACTGTTTATCCATATATTTGCCTGAGACCGCGCATGAAGACGCTTACTTTGTTGCCAGCAGAGGTTACAATTATGGCTTTTGTGGTTTCGGATCTCTTTGGGTTGGGAGATCCAGTAGTCCCACAGACTGGGCACGATAGGGATGAAGGAGAGGAAGGGAGTGGCTTGACTCTTTAGTCACTCATTATTCGTCTTTTCCAATTTCAACCCATGCCCTCATAACATAACACCGGTATCCTATATAGATCTCTCTTGACACTTTCCCACTGTTTGTGTCCAACTTTTCGACAAGATTTCCTTTGGTGTCGACAATATTGCATGACCTTCCTTCAAATGTCATAATCATTTGCTCTTCCACATCAAAGCAGCGGTTCGAAATCCATTCCACTTCTCCAGATAGCGCTTTATCCCCAACTTTGTTGGCCATGACTGGGAGGGGGCAAAAAGAGAGAGCGCGGAACTTCGTATGTCCCAAGAGCCAAAAGTGATCGCAGGAACCGACTACCTGACTTTCAATCTCAAGAGACGATTTACTTCATAAAATGTTATGGAGCTGCTTATATCAAGTCTGGTAGCGACGCGGACAGTCACGAAATGCCAGGGAGAGTGAGAATCCTGGTCTAACCCAATATATAAGAGCCGTTGTACAGTGCAAGCACATCCGCAAGAGCAACGCTATGGCGGCCAAAGGTTATTCTTCAGTGGTAAATGATATGATAAAGAGTTGAAAGGGCGAAGATGTTTCCTTGCCAGAGAGTGTCTGAAGGGCAAGAGAAGGATCAGTGTCTAAGCGATTTAGAAAATTCTATCATGTTACTGACATGCCCAATATTCACAATTCAGGCTGAGGTATAAGCGGGGCAGACGACGTCAAGGACACGTGAGTATAAGGGGCACGGAGGTTTAATTCCGCCGAAGCATATATTCTCCCTGATACAATCCGTCCACTATCACTCTCTTGTCTGTAAGCAATTGAAAGACCGATACTGCATCACCCACAAGCTGGATATCGTGCGTTCTCAGGCTGATGTACACCCGGGAAAGGCGTTGATTCCACCTATATTGGACGAATTCCTTCTTTCTGGCTCGAATGGTACGCACCAGTGTTTGGTCACAGTACCAGGAATGATGAGTCTGGCCGAGGCCATAGATGCTTCACCTTTTCGGCTCTTCCAACTGCCTGTAGCCAGGGGTTTTGTTGCCCAACTGGTCCAGGCTGTGGCATTCCTACACTCCAAGGGTATTGCTTATGGCGGTAAGAATCCTTTCCCAGAAGTTGTGTTTGTGTTTTTTCTCCCCCCCCCCGAATGTTTCCTAATATACTGGATTTACTGCAGATCTCCATGCTGGTAACATCCTGATCCGTCTGTCGGAGAGTATAGACACACTCTCTAAAGAGCAGCTATACGAGCGAGATGGACAACCGCATCATCCTATCAACCATGTCAACACTCACCACACTACTGCAAGCTAAACAACAAGACCCTCACACCCCCCCACATAACACACATAAGACCTTCAATCAAATAAACAAAATCAGCACATTAGCTCTTAAGAAATAAAACCACCCCCATCTGAAACAGCCAAATATGGCCAACGCCGCGAAGTCCCCACCGGTTGGGTAGAGAACAGTGGAGCGCAGGAGCTCAGAACCAGGGGACGAGCACCAAAGGTGGGCCCAAAGCTGGCCTTTCTAGAAGAAAGCTACGTACGTTCTAACCGACTTGACACGAGCTTTGGGTTACATTGTCAGAAAGTTAATTTGGGTTGGGCAGTTGCGGCGTTCCTGATATAGTAGCTTTGATACTGCAGCTTGCTTATCTGCATGGCGGCTGCGATGCATACACAGATGCATGGCTGTGTGTTGGAAAGTGATGTGTATGTTTTTTCTTTTCTTATCTAGTTAGTTTGGGCACCGTTTTCTTTTCTTTTCTTTTTTGTGTCTTCTTTTTTCAAGGGAAGAAAGACAAAGGAAGCCATGGAGAGGATAGAAGTATCCCAACAAAGAGAAAACACTGGCCGCGGTAGACGCGGACAATTTATGGATTGTCTGGATAGAGACGTGCTTAATAATGCTTTGATAATTACGATCGTACTCTAAACAGGCATCTCAGTCGAAAAAACTAAGTGGAATCTCTGGGTGTTGTCGCCTGGTGGGCATCATGGTGGATAAGACCAAAATCGATAGTCCATCCGATGTTGCCATTTTTGAGCCCTAAAGGCCATACATATCACCAGGAAATGATAGCTACCAACCGAAGGAATCCGGTAAAAAAAAAAATGAGAGGATTTGGGACTCGGCGCTGTGGGCCAACAACACATGGGCTCTAACGGTATGTCTCTTCGGGTCCCACCGTGTCTCGGGAGCCCCTTTTTCTCGACGTGATATTACGCTAGAATAACCCTATTCTACGGAACAGAAGCGATAGAGCCAGCCACTAAGTCGCTGGTGGAGCCAGTTAGGCTTCTGGAAATCACCTGCAGGGAGCTATTCAGTGTTGCTTGCGCTCCCCAACATTGTTGCGTTGACGCCCTAGCTCCACCGAACCATCAATCACCTTCTGCCATTACTGTGTAAAACGATCAGCGTTATTTTTCTCGTCGGTGATTGAGTGGTTTGGGCTGAGCTATGGTGGAGTGTGGACGCGACTCGTAAATCAATTGGGCATCATTATGGCCTGGTACGGGGATTTTTTTAGTAGACCCCTGCCAGACGAGGCAGCCGCGTCGCGCAATATCATGGCTATATTTCCCCATTCCAGCCATTATCTGTAGCTTGTCCAGCCTTTGAATGAAAGACTGCTCTTTTAAGCAACGGGCAGAGCACTCCGGTAGACGAGAACGGGCGTCGAGACAATGGTACCAGGCTCGTCGGCACTGAAAGCCTCGCGAGGCGTTACTTCGAAAGTACTGTCATCGCCAGCCCAGGCAGCCTTGTCGGGTGAGGCACTTTCGAAGTCGGGCGCTTGCCACTCTGTAGAAGGCAAACGTCCTTCAGTGTCATCCAAGGGGAACGGGAAGGATGGTAAAGTTGACAGACCTAAGGAGTCATCGTCGAAGCAGCCAGAGGCTCCGATCAAGCCACGAACCAACCAACGTGCCTCTACCACTCAGACTTCCATGGAAATCAAACACAACACGGCCTCTAAGTGTGCTTCGCAAGAGATCTCGTCGGAATCCCAAGTGGGCCACTCACAGCCCCAGCAGGCCGACGCCGATAACCTGACGACATTCCCTCCATTTGCCGTTGGCCCCAGAGACAAAGTCAAGAGATTCCTAGAGTCGCAAGGACTGGGCGATCCCAGTGATACGCCTCCCCAGAGCGCCGTCGACCAGCTGAGATCACGCCCTCCAACCCCATGGCCGGGTGCTGGGGCAGATCCGGAATCCCTTCAATCAGTTGATGACGCCCGACCCCCAGTCCCATCTCACCAGGTGCCTCGTGTGCCAGCCACAGAAGACAAAACCCCATTACTTAAATCCGCCGCGAGCAAAAGACCTGGGGAACTGAGCTTGAAAGACCTCAGAATCTCACAACCCGACATGCCCTCGCGTTCGTTGCCGCCCATATCTACTTCCCAGTTCAGCTTTCTGCCGAGCGAGGACGACATATCGATTATTGATGACCCGGCTCTGTTGACTCCCATCACCGAGGTACCAAGCGAGCTTTCCCGGGCGAACTCACCAGTCGACCCGTTGATGGCCAGTTACAAGCCTCGCCCGATCATTGAACAACCTGATCCTCCGGTCAAGAAACTTCCAGTTCAGAAGAAGGTCGACACCCCAACCCCTCAGCCTGCAGCCCGTGAAGTGCCCAAGTCGCGTGCGCCACCATCATCCACAGCGTTATCTTCCATCCCAGACAGGCCAGGGACGCCGCAAGTTCCGGTCGGCTTGCCGAAGCCTAAGCAGAAAACGCCGGCGCGACCAGACCTAGCATCTGCCAAAAAGCTCGAACGCAAACCAAGCAAACTCAACATCACGACCACGAGCAGCGCAATCGAAAACGAAAGTCCACGGCAACCCGAGACAATATCAGAAACACACTCCGACGGACCGAGCGTTGGCCCTGAGCAACAGCGTCTTTCATCACCCTTTAACCCGTGCAGGACGAATAAGCAAGCGTGGGACCTGGAGACCATTGCGAGCGAAGACAGTTGGTTCCAGGAGAACGAGGATAGCGATGGAAGCGCATCTGGAGAGAGTGGTCCTCGCCGTACTCCGCCGGGGCCGGTGCGAGCCAGGTTGACGGTCGAGACGGTCGAATGCACCTTGCAGCCGCCAGCTCAGACCCCGGATCTGGACCAGGCGCAGTATGATGCTACGGGCCAGGCCAGAAGTGAGTTCTTTCCACCCTGGGCGGTGGGTAGTCAGGCCTTGTCGGAGGGAGCAAGAGATTTGAGGACTTGAAAGTTGAGTCTCTGTTTACGCTGGAAAGGGTTTGTGAATATGGTGTTGGGAGTGGGTGTATATAACGAGTTTCTTTTGTATCAACGGATTTCCTATGTATAGAAATTATGAATCTAGCTTGAGTATAGTTTATGTTATTTTTTTTATCTCAAAAGTAACAATGTTTGAGATTGCAAGCTTGGTTTCGCATTGACCATGGCACTAAGCTCGGCATAGATAGGAAGGATACTTTGCATCTGAAGCAGGCCATCGGCTACAAAGTAGATTTAGGTCCTTTCCCGAACATCCCAGGATATTTTAGATTTTCGACAGTGGAGGCTCGAGCACATTTCGGCTATATCGGTACGTCTCTGCATAATTAAGCTGGATTACACTTCAGCTACCATAGACTTCGACGATCAGGTCAAACTCAATGGCCCTCCAACGCAGAGACACACTATTGTTACATCGCTACACAAGGCACTGCATAAAGCAGCAAGTCTACAATTCATTAAATAAAGTAACCTGACTAAATCTACCCCTAAATCTCAATTTCCAACGCCACCCAGCAGCGGGCTCAACTTACCCCTGAAAGATTCCAGAACTTCACACCCTTCCAATGCGGCATCCTGAACGAGCGCGGAAGCCCTCTAATGCAGACGCTGGGCAGCAGAAATGTATGCCTAACGATAACGGGTCGCCAGGCGATCAGCACCAGGCGAAATTGCAGGGAAGCTTCCAGACCCTCTTTCCAGTCCCAAACAGGGAGACCCACACGGATACTAGTCGCGAGGTACCAGAGGGCGATGGGCCTATCAGACTGCTGGGCTGGTTTGATCGGATTTAACTTCCGATCGGGGTGTAGAAGACATTGACTGAGTTTTGGTGGTGGTTGTAACTTGTTAACTGGTTCATGTTGAGTTTGGTTGCTTTGGCACATGATGCTTGGTGCCCTATCGGTTTGGTGGGTGTGGAGTAATTTTTGGTATTGGGTAGCGTTGTACGGGGCTTTTTTCTTTTGTTTGAGATGTCGATACCATGTTTCTTGTTTGTACGCTCCTTAGAGTCTTTTTCCATCGGGGATATATACGGAGGAGCTACTGTCATCACGCTCGTGCCGATCAGCTCCCTGAGTATATTCTGGCCGGAGCCTGAAGGAGTTATACCAACTTGAAGCCCAATGTATGGAGTACAGACTACAATGCATGAATGAAAACCTATTTGATGCATCGAGTCAGCGAAAAGACGAGTGATGATCATTACCAATCCAGGAAAGAATCAAAGCACTAGGAATCCTACATTCTCTACACCTTGTTTTCTATTTTTGCCCTCATTCATTGCAATCCAACCACACCGGATAACCGAAGCCCAAATCCCGACATGGTGGATGCTGATCCATGCTGTAATAAGAACAAACAATCCGTGGACGTAACCCCGAGTAGCGAGTAGTAGTGCGTCAGTGCCTTGAGCACTAAATAGAGTAACATTCTTGAGATTAGGCGAACACTAGTTCCAAGCGTCCTTCAGCGTGGTGGATCGACAATGATGTCAGGGCAGGGAAAGAAAGCAAGCCATGCGGTGCTTGACCAGGGTCCATCCTCCTGGCTAAGAGTTTACGGCTCTCTATTATAGGCGGGCCATTTTCCCTGAGGTTCTAGTAAGGCTGGATCGTGGTCACCTGCGTATCTTTATACATCCCTAGTGGCCGAAAAATCCACTATTGCTTAGGCGGCGCTTCCGAGATGAGGCGCAAATCCAATGAAAGCTAAAGAATTCTACTTCCTAGAATCCCGAGGAAAAGGGCCTAGAAGATTGGTGTGATGTCATGCTGTACTATTTTAGTATTCTGCGTAGAGTTGCATCCGGCCCTGAAAATCTTTTGGCGCCTCGCGAGGGGAGCTTCGTGGGTGTGCCCGTTTGCTTCCATTTTCTCTACTTGGATGTATTTCCGATAGAGTAATATACCTATCACTTTCAATTTTCTGACTGAGATCAGGGCTGGAAAGATCACAGGGTGATTGACGAGGAAGCTTTTGACGCTATGCTCTGGGTTGGCTCAGGAGCCAGAATGTTCCGCACAAACTAGCATTCTTCCCCCCAAGTCTGGGTCTCTGGAGTACCGAGGAAACAGTCTCGGTGGATAGCCAGGGGTGAGTTGTCTGGATAGCATCGATGAAATCAGCTCAGTTCAATGTTATTGGCTGACTCTGCCAGCGTTACAACTTAGCAAGTGTCAGAGCAAAGGTGTCCACTGTGCCGGGTGTGGCACGCCTGAAGCTGCCCCTTGAGAACGAATTCTCGGCGGAAACAGCGACGCAGATAACAAAGTGGATGGTGCATCTAATATGTTCAGAAAATTGCCTCTCGATGCCGCTGTGTCGCATATCCATGACGCCCTATGTCAAGAGGGGGATGACATTCTAATCCCGCGAGACGTTCTCTCCACTATTCTTGATGCGGTGACTCAATCTGCACATACAGAGCGAGCACTAGCACAAGTGGAAGCAGAATATTTATCGGTAAGATGTAAGCTGGAAACTTATAGGAGGGTTGACGACCTTGTCGCCGAGGAGCTGTGTCGAACGAGGCAAGAAATAACAGCATTCGTTGGGAACAAACTTTCAGAGGTAAGTGTCACAACTCCAGTTTTGCTTGACCACATATATAATTAGGTGGCCATAGAGCAGTGTGTCTTGGAGAAGGGGCTAAATGAATGGGCTAACAGGCGAACTCAGCCCCTGGTGCAAAGTAGGGAGGTTCCGGGTGATATCCCGAATGAATCTGGTCAGGACAGAACATCAACAGAGTGCCCAGTGACGGAATGGATTGACGATACGGTCAGCATCTCCTGCAACTTCGATCAGGACTTGGCGGAACTACCTCGAAGCTTGGATCTGTACGAACCATTCCGCGGCGGATCGGAGGTAGAAGAGACACAGGAACAGCAGATCGACGCAGAAGTTATCAATGCATCCAATACCGACCCTAGACCGGATCGTTTCTTTACGGAGCTTCCAGATGCTGCGGTATCTCATGGACTCGAAAAGCATATCCGCGTCCGCACGTTTGACGAGATAATCAAGCTCCAAAATAGCATTCGCTCCATGACTTCGATTGTGGATAAACGGGTGGAGCATTGTGATTCTGCCAGGAAAGCTGTCGAAATAGCTTACCATAGCAAGTCTGAACTTCTTGCTACCATGAGCCATGAGATTCGCACGCCCGTTCATGGTATCATGGGTATGGCTCAGTTAGGGCTGGAAGCGGGTTGTCTTCCAACGGCTGCCCACGACGCTTTTAATCTGATTCATAGCTTGGGCAAAAGTCTGTTGGCAAATATTAACAACGTTCTTGATTTGTCACGAATAGAAGCCAGTCGTATGGCGATCGAAAGTATTCCATTCAACCTTGGCTCAACAGTCCTGAACACGCTAAAGCCACTGGCAGTTGAGGCGAGCAAGAAGAAGACCGACCTTACCTATGAAGTTAGCAGTCGTGTGCCTCAACAAGCTATTGGGGACCCAACCCGCCTTTGCCAGGTTCTCTTCAACTTGGTCGGAAACGCAGTCAAATTCACCAAGAATGGGAGAATTGGACTATCCATAAAGGCTGCGCATCAGCGGACATGGACCGACAACGAATGCGTCCTGGAGTTCTCTGTTGCCGATACTGGGGTCGGCATCCAACAAGATAAGTTGGAAATCATTTTCGAGAAATTCCAACAGGCAGATGATTCCGTGGTTAAACAATTCGGCGGTACAGGTCTTGGCTTGGATATATCCAGAAAGCTCGTCAGCTTGATGGGTGGTGATATCTGGGTTCAGTCTACTGTAGGCACGGGCAGCACTTTTTCCTTTACCTGTCCGTTGAAGCTTGAAAGCCCATCTGCTGCCACGACTGGACGGACGAAACCTCACAAAGATTTTATGATCTTCTACGTCACCGCAGAGGGTCAAGAGAGCCACGCTATATGCGAGACTATAACTGAGCTTGAGATCCAAGTGCGTGTAATAAACCAGCATGATATCCAAATCCAGGAGCACCGGGATCAACGACATCTTCCGGATGCCCTGATAGTGGAAACTCTTGAAATGGCCTGCGCACTACGGGTTCATGGACACTTCGGCTCGACACCCTTTGTCTTGTTCAATCGCACACCGTCAGATTCCCTCAAGATCTCCATAAAGTCAGCTTTCGACCTGGGTATCGTATCATACATCACTTCCCCCTGTTCTGCCGAAGGTATTCTGAGTTCCCTACTTAGCGCCCTGCAGGATCGCCCTAGACACCCCAAACCTAGCCAAACTACGCCTTTGTCAGTCCTCATAGCAGAGGACAATGATATCTGCCGATTAGTGGCAGTCAAAGCACTCGAGAAGTGCACCAGTGACATTACAGTCGTCACGAACGGTCTTCAGGCGCTTCAAGCGTACCAAAGCCGACAGTTCGACGTGATCGTCATGGATATCCAAATGCCAGTAATGGACGGGTTCGAAGCAGTTTCCAAGATCCGGAATTACGAGAGAACCCACAACACAAAGCGCGCCTCAATAATTGCGGTTACAGCCGATGCCATCACTGGCGATCGTCTCGGAGCAGAGATGGATGAGTATGTGTCGAAGCCGCTGAACCCGAACCAGCTGCTGGATGTGGTCTTGACGTGCCATGCGGAAGGAGGTGCATCGCACACTGCCAACAGCAACATGGATGCAGACCCTGCATGTGAAATCAACAGATAAGGCTACTTGTCTTAGGAAGGCAGTTTATTGATAGCCCCGCCGGCATCCCTTGCAGCTAACCATCGGGTGCCTTGTGCCGATCTTTCATGGATAGCGGGATAGCGGGATAGCCCTGGACCATATCGGACTCCTACGGAGATACTCCCACCGGCATTCCTTCTTTTTAGAGTTTATGACGCTACTATCCCGTGCTTGATAAATCCAGGGCTATCGATATTAGTGACCCATGACGCGCAGACTCAACGTGCGATAGCATTTATGGCGTTTCGGTTGTATATTCCGGACAGTTTAGGGTTTTTGCGGTATACATAAATAGACGCAACCCCCTGAGAGCATAGTTCGCAGATCGTCTCACCGAGGTAGATACTATCTCTTTATAGTTCTTTCGGTGAGACTTGTCTTATCGAACGAGTTCAGCTCCACTAGTCAAGAGGCAACAAGCGAGATGCATGCGAGTGGATACTATATCATTAGTATTGGTCAGATTCAACTTCCCGAAAGAATGGAGGAGGGTTTTTGTTTATGTCTTGAATAATATCGAAGTGGCCCTCAATGATAATGATAGTCGCCAAGTCTTCTGTTTATAGCTTGTTTCTTTCAGGGTATAACAACGAAATATATTGAATTAATCCCGAGCTCCTTGCTCTCTATGACTTTACAAACGTAGTAGCATCTAAAACACACACAGTCTATGTCTTCCACTCTCTCAAGTCTGGATATCAATGGATAACCTTGGCATCCAGAAAGTAACGTTCGAATGCGACGAGAACGCTTCAGTACCCAAACTCAGAACTCCCAGATAGTCCTTCTCGGATAAGTCGACACCTTTCCCGAGGGTGTACAGGTCAGAGACAAGAGGGAGAATATCCCCGTTGAACTTCTCCGTAGTGTTTGCCGCGTACCACGTCAGGACCTCCTGTTTAAGATCGTTCTGACCAGTATACAGTTGGCTGTAGAAATGTCAGTATAAGTCTAGTCCAGCAATGGGACAGAGGACATTTACAATGTCGTGCCATATAGGTCTTTAGTTTTCACAATACCATCTTCATACCCGAAGGGTTTGGCTTTACCATAACCCGCAAACCAGATCATCATTTCGTACTTGGCCAGGGAAACGTTCTTCGCGGTCTTCATGTTGGTATCAAAGAACATATCAAGAGCGACGTTGGTATTGACGTCCTTGAGCTTCGCATCATCCGTGATGTTCACGGTCTTGTTGCCCATGCCATATGTCCAGTGGATATCGAGATTCAGGTGCTGGATGTCCGCAAGTAAAGCAGGAAGGACATTGTCAACCTGAACGTTCGGGAATGCATGCACGACCTGGTCCTTTGTTTCCTGGTCGAATTGCCATGTCACTGAAAACTCTGGAGCTGATGCATTGGTCGGGTAGGAGCCATTGGCGATTGTGGTGATCTGGATCGGATATACATGTTTAGTATGGCTCTTGATAGCATAGTTGAGGGGGTGAAGGAGGAACACTTACATTCATGCATAATCCGCCTGTTGTATCTGGTGTCACGCCCCACTGGTTGGGGTTCACTATATTCCCAAGTCAACATTTGCCCAAAGCACTGCCAGCAGCCCACGGACTTACATGTATACAGCTGGCCCTTTGACGTCGGTGAAATAGGATTGAATAAGTCACAGTAGCGTGTGTTGGTGATACCATTGCGAGAGGTACTTCCATCATTACTGATATCACCGGCGAATAGAGGCCGTTGTCCTGTTGCTTGACGGTGAGCGTCAATCCCCAAAAGAGTTCCAACAGAGCCAGCAATTGGGAGGGCCAGCAGGCCAGCGTTGACGAGGATCTGAAGAGCCATGTTGCCTTGATTCAATTAGAAATCTACGAGACAATCCCGGGGCGCCCGGTGGGACTTTTACATTTTGTTGTTGGTCGGCTCGTAGTGATCCGGATCACAGCTAGGGCTATTCTTAGGGAAGGAGTCAAGCTCAGCTAAGCCCATGTTTCTGATATCGTATACCATTAGCGTGCTGCGCTAACGAAGAGGCTTCAATAGTTTGAGGCCCCCCGCCGGTAAAAGTAGTGGATGATCGTCGGTTGTTGAGTTTAAGATCTCCGAGATCTTATAGTTTGCCGCCTTGCAGGAGATGTATCGCCCGCAAACCCTAATGAGGTATACAACATCTGATTCCGCACATATACCTCCCCCCTTCGAAGGCGTGAATGGGCGGGTTCCTTGCAGTCGGCAATCAATACATCACATCCATTGAACCTGCGTTATGCAAGTTTAGCTTTTCGCTGTCGCCATTGACTTACCCATACTACCGGGATTTGTGTAAGCGACCTTTACGGCTGAGAAATGTTGTTTGGCTAGTAGGACGCCATCGCACGATGTATAAAACTCTCTGGCAGCCTGCCTGTGCTGGCCCTGGTCCTCAGAGCATAATTTAAGCGATTATACTTTCACAGTAAAGGCTTGAAGTCAAGGCCAGTCTCAAGATGGCTGACCACCACGAGGGTCTTCAAGATCAAGAGAAAATAGTTGCGAACATCTATGAAAGTGAACACAACCCAAACAGCTTCGTATGTCAGGAGGAATATACCAAAGGCGTGATACCAATCCCGCCAGGACATACGTCCATGGAGAGTTCTGATACGGCAAGATCGTTCACACATGTCCCTTCAGGTTCATCGTCCTTGGTATTTACTCTCTTCGTTCCAATTCGTTTATGGGCGATCATGTTCAAGCTAACGGGCTTTCCCTGGCCGATGTCTAGTATAAGGAAGCCCAAGTTGACGAGAGCCATTCAAGTCCCCCGGGCGCTTCGAACATAGCTATTCTTCATAATCGAGATGATGTCGAT
Source organism: Aspergillus nomiae NRRL 13137 (assembly GCF_001204775.2). NCBI lineage: Eukaryota > Fungi > Ascomycota > Eurotiomycetes > Eurotiales > Aspergillaceae > Aspergillus > Aspergillus nomiae. The sequence continues at coordinate 171,452 of NW_015378073.1, forward strand.
ATCTCGACCGGGTGGAGGCGATGGGTCTTCGCCCTCGCTCCCCTCTTTACCATGATCAACACAGTCGTGTACTTGTTTTATCTTGGTCTGCGTATTTACTGTATTGTTATGGCACAAAGGTCGGTCGATATCTACTATGGCGGAGCATGGGTCTTCGTCGCCATTGAGATGGCTGTGGCTATACCCTCTCTGATCCATAACTGTTGGACTATCATGGCATGGAAGAAAAGAAGCAGGCCCAAGCTTAGGCTGACTGGCGAGAAAGTCCCCTCTGTGGACGTCTTTGTCACCTGCTGCGGAGAAGATGATGCTGTTGTTCTCGATACCATCCGTGGTGCCCTTGATCAAGATTACCCCCTCGATAAGTTCAGAGTTGTCGTGCTGGACGACGCCAGATCTGCATCCCTGGCATCTGCTGTTGGTGAGCTGGCTACCATGTATCCCAACATCTTCTACATGGCACGAGAAAAGATCCCTGGCAAGCCACACCACTTCAAGGCTGGCAACCTCAACTACGGCCTCGAGCAAGTGGAATATTTGCCTGGAGGAGCAAGTGAATTGATCGCGGCACTAGACGCTGATATGGTTAGTAGCCTCATTGATCTTGCTTCGGCTTTGACTTCTGACCAACTAACAACGTTCAGATCCCTGAGCGGGAATGGCTGCGTGCTTGCATCCCCCATCTCCTGGTGGATCCCAAGGTGGCCCTCTCGTGTCCCCCACAGCTCTTCTACAACACACCAGCCTCCGATCCCCTCGGGCAAAGTCTGGACTTCTTTGTACATATCATTGAGCCCATCAAGGATGCCCTTGGAGTGGCCTGGTGTACTGGATCTGGCTATGTTGTTCGCCGTCAAGCTCTGGCGGACATTGGCAACTTCCCTCTGGGAACCCTAACTGAAGATGTCGCGACTTCAACCCTTATGCTCGGCAAAGGTTGGAAAACAGTATACATCCACGAACCCCTACAGTTTGGGTCCGTACCAGAAGACTACGGTGGACATCTGAAGCAGCGGACCCGCTGGGCCATAGGAACTGTGGACACAGCTGCCAAGCTGAATTTCTGCCTCTGGGGCGAGAGCGTCCGGCATCTCACCTTCGCTCAACGCTTCTCCGGATTCATCTACGCAATCCTCAACTTGTTTACTCTCCTTCTAACTGCGTCTCTATTCACTATTCCCATTATCCTCCTGTGGGGCAAGCCTCTCGTCGCCTACGCAAACGACGACCAACTCCACTGGCTCATCTGGGCCTGTTTCATCTCGACCGTCGTCAATCGACTGTGCGAAGCAACATTATTCTCCCCAGCAGGCTACCACACCGGCCAACGAAACTCTCGATTCCAACTGTGGATGGCACCCTACATCGCCGTCTGCATGATCCGCTCATTCATCCTCCCCAAATGGCTCGGCGGCCAAACCCAAGCCTTCAAGCCCACCGGATCCCTCGCCTCAGCACTCAACGAGCGCGACCCGAAGCTCACGAAGAACATGTTCGTGCGTCTCCGGGTGATGCTCCTCAACTACATGGTGTCCTTCCATCTCGCCTTCGTGTACGTGACCCTGGTCGCAGTCATCATCTCCTCGTACCGCTGCTTCGCCATCGAAGACAGCGCCAAAGACATCATCGTCTGTCTCATCACGCATGCCTTCTGGCCGCCGTTTGCCTTCTTCTTCATCTGCAGCTCTATGTGGACGCCGATCGCCTATGCCATCAACCCCCCGATTATGCCAGATCGCGAGGAGCTGCTCGTGCGAGATCAGAAGACTGGTGTTGCTCATCCCACCGAGGAGAGCAAGCGCATCGCGTTCGGTGGCCAGGCTGTGTGGTTCGAGTTTGAGTACTCGGCTGCTACTATCGCTACCGTCTTGGTCTTTGCATATTCTTTCTTTTTCTAGATTAAAATTATACTTATAATATTCTCTTCTTGGCCTTGCATTGGTTTGCATAGCTATGGATGTTGGGTTTCTTTTCTTTTCTTTCTGTCTTTCTCTCTCTCTCTCTCTCTCTCTCTCTTCTTTTCTTTTTCTTTTTCTTTTTCTTTTTCTTTTTCTTTTTCTTTTTCTTTTTCTTTTTCTTTTTCTTTTTTCTTTCTATCTTTCTATCTTTTTCTTTTTCTTTTTTTCTTTTTCTCCTATCATACCTATATACTTAGATGGCGTGGGTCTGGCTTCACTACTTTACATAATCTCATATCATTACTACTTTTTACTTCATAGTCCTGCTAGTGGGTTATATCTGTTAGAACTGAGAGAGTAGTGGTTTTGAACGGGGAAGTCGTTCTCTCGGCATACTCCGGTAAAAGGTCACTCGTTCTACTCTATATAAAACATTGTACATGTTACACATATAAGTACATGGGGTATACAAATTCTATCACGAATATAGAATACTACCTCCCGTAAACAGTCCAGCCGTGAAGGGTTGCTACGCCCTACAAGGCGCCGCCGACTTTCTCGACAATCCACATCGCCAAACGCACATTCCAGCTAACACGGCGTTCGGTTCTCCTCAGATCGTCCCGTGAGATCGCTTGAGACTCCTTCTGTAACCGATCACTCTCTGCCCCAAGTCTTCGCTTCAAGTCCCGATCGCCGGTAACGACTAGCGCACCAGCCTCTAGATCAAGGCTATAGCTACGCTTGGTGTAGTTGCTGCTCCCGACGAACGTCAAACTGGGGTGTTCTTCCTTGGGGAGCGTGATCCATAGACCCTTCGCATGGTAGGTCCAGCCGCCTGGTTCCCCGACCGTTCCGCGTCGCCATTCCTTCAGCTGGATGGAATTGGTTCTCTGTGCCTCGGCTACCCGGTCAAGGAACCGTGCGGAGAGATGGGTGTAGGCGGCGGGAAGCATACCGGAGATACCGGGGGAACCGTAGAAGCCATTGGCCCAGGGGGAAGCTGTGAGCACGGTACCGCGTGTCGTGGATTCAGTATGTGAGGTTGAGGTGCTTGCGATCAACAGAGAAGAGAGGACAGGGTGGATGTTGAAGTAGCCGGCGGTGAACAACCAGCGGGCACCGGAGAATGCGGAGGAGGTGGATAGCATACGAAGGATTGTGGTGACTGCGGGAAACTCCGTAGAGGTATCGGGCTTTAGTAGAGGGGTGAATTGTGCGACGGGATAGACATATGTTCCGTCTGAGGATTTCTGTTCCAGGGCGGGTTTCGATTTGGTTGGTTGAATGAGAGGGCTCAAGACTGTAGAGGCGTAGGAGACGAAGCTCTCGGGGTCTTCCAACGGAGATACCGTGCCGTTAGACGTTGGCCAGTCCAAAAGATACCCAGCAGTGTTATGCGGATCCGGCAGAACCAAGTAGCTCAGACTGCATACTGCATGGTGGATACGGCTGTAATAATCGGCCAGTTCTTTAGAGTTAAAAATATGATATCGATCCACGCGGTTCGTGAAATAATCGTTCGAAAGGTTCGCTCTAGGAGCAAGCTATTAGCCGATGGTTTTAAAGACGAACTTTGGATCAAGATACCATACCCGGAGAGGATAATCTCGTCGTCAATACCATAAAGCTTCATATGCTGAAGACCCCAACCCTCGTTGATTCTTTTGGGGATCCATTTCTTTCTCAGTCCCGTGAGATTTGGGGTATGGAACATGCGGATTTCCACCCTATCCGAGCCATGTTCAGCGACCAACGAGGCCAGAAGTGAAGCGCATGAGGGATTCGGCGTCTCGCGAGTTCCCCGTAAGGCGTCGGTCAAAATGGATACTTTGAGATCGGGATTGTCACGTAGGGCCTGGTTCACGGTCTCAATGAGTTCGTGCTCTGATTTTCCTATATACAGCGTAGAGAGGTAGACGCGCTTCCGGGCTTTTCGTATCTTGCTCTGCAATCTGCCGCATTAGTCCCAGACTATCTCTGTTTGATTAGATCGTACATAGACTTACCTTGAGGGTACTATAGAAACTAGCAGGAGAGTCCAAGATTGTGATCCGCGAAGCTGGAACCTCAAAGCAGGGAGCGATCCGATCAAGCTCCGATGTTATACTTCCCAGGGGTGAAGCTGTAGAGGGCGCATTCGCGCTGGGACTGGTGCTGGTTGTATAGGCCGAGAATTTGCGCTCACAAAGTCTCCTCCGCGCGATCGGCCTGCGCACGACACACCGGAACGTCTGACCGCCGACACGACCAAACATATTTCTCACTCCGTCCGTAGCCACCTGCAATAACAGCAAAAAAAAAACAAAAAAAAAAAAAGCAGCAATTCGCAGGCGGGGCGTCAATTGGAGGTGGAACGTAAACTGTCCGTAGACGTCGATCACGGGCATCGGTGCAAACATTGCAAACCCCACACCGCACTAGACCGCATTGAGCGGGTCCTCGACTCCAATCGATCAAACGGAACAACCAACCGCTTCACTTCGATTAGCATTGCAGACGGACGACGAGCTTACTGCTGCACTTCGCCCAAGATGTCGACTATTCTTCGGACGCTGCGGAACCTGAGGAGGATTGGTATCAAGGTTCGTCGCTGATTCGGGTTTGTTTGTGCGGGGATTCGAGAGCTAATTTTCCATCTCTCCACAGGACTATGGTCACCAGATGCAGGTACGCAACTCCCAGGACCTTGTGATGGATGAATGCTTACTTAACGGGTCCTCGCGTGAATAGAACATCGGTATAGTTTGCCCTCAATTGGCAGGTCTTGGTCGGTTACTGACGCAATTGCGACTTCAGGTGATACCAAAGCCGGTACCTTGATTGGCGTCGACCGCTTCGGCAACAAGTTTTTCGAGAATCTTGAGGAGGAGCTCCCTCGTGAGTACTAGGAGAAGGTATTCTTGGGCCAGTATTAACTGGGGATGCAGTCCGGACACGTTGGGTCGACTACAAGGAATCGGAATTCGACGCTGCACAGATTGAGCCCGGCTGGTGAGGATCCCATTTGATGATACTACTTTCTGGCGGCTGTAGGGCATGTTTCTAAATCTCTCGAACAGGCACGCCTGGATCGCCTACATGGTCGACCAGCCTCCTACTGCGGACAAGATCATGCAGACTGGTCTGCGCCCTTGGGAGTTGTCCGAGCATCGACCTAACCTCACCCTCTCCCGTGCTGCTTTCAAGACCTACAATACGTAAGTTGTCAATTTGTGTCCTTTGGGGAAGGAGAAAAAGAAAGAAAGACAGTCTGAAGGAACAGTTACTAATGCCTCTCAGCGTCAAGCCGAAGTACTCCGCCTGGGACCCTGTGGCAGCTCCCCGTAATTAGGTGAGGAGCAGTCTTCCTTGAGCTTTAACTTGGTTCTGTTTGACCCCAACTGTAAGACCATTGTTGGGTGATGTGTAAATAAAGTTGTCCTATTGGTCGTTTGATTCCATCAGAGTTGTTCCATCTAAAACGCCTTGCAAATTTCCCCGTATGTATAAAGTAGTATCTATTCACAGTTCTATAACAGGAAGGTATCTTATTAAGTGCAAGATGAAAGAAGTGCTCTTCCAACAAGCTTAATTACAAGAATGCAAACTCTCGCCATTTAGAGAACATATACACCAGAACCGAGGTTAGACCAGTGTCGGATTGGCCGTCGGTCTTCGAGCTCCACACACCACCACAACACCTCTCTCAATTTCTCGGTATTCCCCTCGGCTTCGTACGCTCTGGAGAGTGTATACCAAGCTTCAGAGTTGTCCCAAGAGCTACCGCGTTTGGTGAGGGCTGAAAGCAGACCGTAAGCTCTGTCACGAGCGGCGATGCGATTGAGAAGTTTAGGTTCCACGTCCTGGATAGCATGTGGCATTTGATTATGTTCGGTGTCGATAGATCCAGCGAATGATTGTCTGCCTGTGGCCTTTACGTCAGCCTTTCTCGCCGTTGGGCTTTGCTTCTCGGGCGACGCGAGCGTTAACATCGACATATCAAGTTCAATCTCAGGCTCTGGTGGCAGCAGCGGCATCTTTTGATCCCAGATATCAAGGAGAAGGTTTGCCAGGCCAATGGTGGCTTTGGGATGGTCGGGGTCGCGCATTAATGCTTGTTCGAACTGATCCATTGCTTTGTGAGGGTATGACTGAGCATTCGACAAGAACGCCTGTTCCGCTAGGAGGTCGGCCCAAAGTTCGTCGGCACTCTTTGGAGCACCCCAACCACGCTCTCGGAATGATCTAGCGGAGGATTCTTGTGTTGCGCAAAGGGCTTCGACCCGCGAAACATGCTTGGCAGCTTCCTCGCACGCTTCAAACGCATCGTCAAACAACGCTGCTCGCCGATACAGCCCAGCAACGAGAAGCCAAATTTTGACGAGGATACAGAGGGCATGCTTTTGGGCCTGGGCAAGCGGGAACTTAGTCACCGCTTTAGTTGGAGAATCAAACCCATATGATGTTGGCAGACGAACATCCTGTTCTGGCGGCTGCTTCGCGTGACCCACGGGAGGTGGCTGTCTCGTATGGCTCATGTTGTGAGCTACAGGTCGCAAGGGCTGCTTTCCACTTTGTTCCTTGTTTGCAGACACTGCCGCCGTAACCATGTCTGGGGATGGAGTTTCCCCCCCATTCGGTTGCTCTACACCTCCCACGCCATTCGTGACGGGTCCGTCACCATTTATGTGACTATGGTTTGGATGAGGTACATTCTCTCCCTTTTTGAGGGTGCTACTGCGTTTCCGCAATTTCCGCGAGTCTTGAGGGTTCTCGTGGCCAACGTGTTTATCCTCGTGTGTGACCTGAATGGTTGGCGCCTGATCCGACTCGTTCGGTACTACCGAAGGACTATTTCCATCCGTCTTAGGGTCAGATCCAGATCGCATCCGCCTGTCTGGTGCCCGCGGGCCTTTATGCCTCCCAAATATACTGCCGCGGAGACTTTTCACGGTATGACCGGAGCTCGATGGGGGTCTGAGGTTGTCTGTCTGGGAGGCTTTTTTATCGTCAGCTTCAAGGGCCAAATTGCCGAATAGAGTTGCAAATAGTCCAAGTAGTTGCTCGCTATGGTTAACAGCAGCCTCTGGGCCCTCCAGGAGTTCAACAAACGCCAACTGGGTCATGCGCGTCTCGATTATACGTTCTTTCTCACGGCCTCGAAGTTCCTCGATTAAGGTACGTTGTAACCCAGCGCCGTTTACCTGGTCTTGGGTGGCCTGCTGTTGCTTTTGTGGTCTTCTCTCGTGGTGGGCTAGAGACGTGACCGCGGCAGGGAACTGTTCAAATGCAGCCTCGCAGGAGCGCTCGGCAATATCAAAATCATGCTTTGCACTTAATAATAGGGCAAGTAGATGCCATAGCGGAACAAGGTCCCGTTCCCGCGTAAAATACCCCTGGACGGTGCCTGGGTGTGTCTTCGCTGTCAATGCTGTCTTGACACAGTCAATCGCACTATCCAGATCTCGATCTTCTGCGAGAAGGAGAGCAAGCGTATATAGAGATGAGTAGTTATCCTCGTCTTCTAACTCTGGCGCAGTGCTCTTTTCCAGATAATCAATGGCCTCAGACCGTATGTCGTCACGTTCTTCATTCACGGGTGTCCAGTTAGCCCAGGCCGCAAGACCTATACCAACACCTCTATAAGCCGCAGCAATGTCAGTAGGAGACACTGCCTGAGAGTGAGTTGAGCTTGTATCTGATGTGATCAGAAGCTTTACTTGCTCCTCGTCATCACCCTCAACTTCTTGGACATGCTTGTTTATAAACTCCTTCATGAGAGTCGTCAACTCCCTGGCTTTCTCGGCTTCTTTTGCCGAGCCGAAACAACACAGCATAGTGACCCCCTCGGAGAGAGTGCGCAACAAGGTGCCATCATTTTCTAATTCTCCATATTGTGCCGACTTCTCTGCCCTTTCTTTCGCACTCACAACGATCTCAATATACGAATCAAGAGCCTTTAGAGCGAGGTCAAAGTCTGCCAATGCTGAGTGAACGTGAAATAGGCGCCGGAGTATCAAGTGGGAATGGTATGTTTTGGTAGCAGCACGATACAGGATCTATCATAGAGGACATTAGAGCAATCAACGAATGGGTTTCACTCAACACTTACATCGAGGACATTTCTGCCCACTGCGTTTTGGCCCCTTTCACCCAGATCTTCGTCGGTCCATTGAGGTCCACAGAGTATTTGCCAGTTCGTGATTACTTGCTCCACCCAGTCTTCGATTTGTGTGTTTTCGGCATGTGCGTGGGGAATTTCGTCTCACGCAGGAGGCTACTCTCGTACATCGACTCCACACGCCGTATTTCAGCTGCAAGCTGCTGACGTTCTGGCCCGCTTGCCGGTGGCACGTAAGCTAAATCATGTTGCAGGGTGGCTGACAAGAGGTCATAGTATGACTTCCATGTTAAATGCCTTGGTGTACAAACGTCAAAGTTGTCGGTATGAGGCAAGGGCCCTTGTTTAACATGTGGGTGAGCAGACCACGCCCGAAGGAGTCTGAGCGCGGTCTGCATGAGGGCTTCGTCAGCCACGGGAATAGTCCTGAGAGCTTCCGTGCTAGCGACCAGTGCGCTTTCCGACGCGAGTTGCTCAGACCAGTGTAAAAACTGGGGGCTATCTGAAGACAGCTCATTGTGACTGTTCAACCATGAAGTAAGTGACTGAAGAGTGTCCAGTGCGTTGGCGGACCCGGATACTTTGTGTTGCCCGGCACCTATCACCGTTAGAAAATGGCAAGTCGCTCAGTAATTGAGATATATACCTTTGAGATAGCATGCCTTGGCAATGCATACTTTAGTCCATGACGAGAGCTCCTCTCCAGTGCCTGTGAGCTTATGAACTGTCTCATCGAAGTCATCCGGGAGACGCGCCGCTGCCAACCCCGGTTCATTGAGTGTCCAGTGTACCCATCCTAGGCAAACTTGAGCTTGAAAAATATCTTGTGGAGGGCCATCTGCCTTTTCAACGGTAGACAAAAGGTGGTGAATAAGTTCTGGCAACGCCGAGGATGTGGAAGCGGAGGAAGATTGAGCAGATGATGGCCGTTGCGGGGAGTGTAAGGCAACCTGGTATTCAGCAGAGGCTACCTCTAACAAGCCTATCGCATCTCGGTTAGCTTCTTTGCAGACTAGCACCTAGTAGAGTAAAAGGGCATATTACAAGTCTTTTGAGGTGCATGCTTGGTCACTTTGCGAATGAGTTCGGGGATCTCATCCCACTTGTTCTGACAACGGGCGTTGTCCAAGGCAGCAATATAGCGACGCCCCTTCTCAGAATGGGCCTATCGGAAGCACGTGTCAATATAATTGGAGACATTGCAATCTTCGTTTGCGAATTGCAGGGGAGTAACACGTAGCCTGATGTGGCAGAAGTTTAAGGGCAAGTACTTACAGCCATGATTAAGGATGTAATGTTAGAGTTAGGAGGAGAATAGCAGAATCTGGGGGAGGGCAGTCGAAACAGTACCCATAACTAGTAGTTCCTACCCCGAGGCTCCGGCACAAGATCTGCTACCTAGGGAAAAACAAAGTGTACTTCTCCTCAATGCGCAAGTCCCGAGGACTTAACTCTGATGATCATCATTGTCCAGGGGAGAGGAACAACTGGAACCACCATTGAGACCCGCTTGGGGGTTACGCACGTGTAATTATTGGTCGGTGGGTAACGGTTAGTACCACTTTTACCTTACCGTCAAGTTTGAACACAATATGTAGCGTATGGTACGGTACCTCCGAGGCTTCATGTGGTCAAAGCTTTTCCGCTCCTCCAAAAAAAAAAGAAAAGTCTCCAAGATCACCGAAGGTACCTCCAGTATCTGACGACGACACGGGCGCGTTACCAAGATGGCTTCCATGTCGATGTCCTTACATGCTGTCAATCATCGCCTGACCAACATACCCGTCAAACAATTGCCTCCCCTCGCATCATGTCTTGCGACTTCGTTGAGCAATTGCGGGGAGCTACTTTCTGCGCCGCAGAATCAAAAGTCCAAATCTGAGTCGGACAATGCCGTTCAAGTGCACAAACTTATGACCCGCCTGGCGAGCTTGCTGCAGGATAGATCTCCGGAAGGTCGGTGGACTGCGGTCGTGCTTGTAAAAGCCGTCGTGGAAGCCGGTCAATGGGAAATCCTACGGGGTTGCGAACCGCTTGTTCGCGGGCTCATTGCGATCCTTGCGGTACGTACTTGATTCACAGGTCGCAAGTGGAATTCGAGTGATTCAATTCCAATTAAGATGCTGATACTATCGCCAAACAGAAACCCGATCCGAATTCCACCAAGAAAATGTCTATCATCACTTTGACACGCATCTTCCACCTCACCTACCAGTATCCCACCCTGGTGCGCGAGATCACGACCCCGTCTTTGCCAAGCTTCATTACTTCGGCTTTGAATCTTATCTCGGTCAAACCTTCGTCGGAACCGATCAGGAAGTTGAAGCCTCACAGTCCATTCTTGGAAACCGTCCTTAACGCACTCGGAGAGCTGATCGCACGGCATCCAACTATTTTCCGTCCATTCTCGGCGCAGATTCACAGTATCCTTCAAGCAATAATTGGTTCAACGTCGCCTACATTCCCTCAGACTGTACTGGCCTCTGCCGAACGACTGTTTATCTCTTTGCACCATTGCGCTCCGAAAAATACGTCCGGAGAGGAATGGAAGAACGCCTGCCGGATGACAATAGCTTCTATTCACGGGGCTGCGGATTACGTATTCCGAGCGGTAGTGGAACAATGGGAATCCGTGGATCCAGCTCTCCGACAAGCCTCGAAACCGCAAGATTATAGCAGGGAAGTCAGTGATGGGGGACTAGATACTTTGGGGCTCGCAGGTTGGCAGGGACTTGACTCGGGTGTGAACAGACTTGTCGTACTCCTTCAAATGCTCTCCACCTACCTTACTACCGCGACGGCTTCTATGATCTCCATCCCGATAGGCCACATAATGGATCTAACATCTCGACTTACTGCTGTGGTTGTTCCCTCCGACGGACGAGATATCCAAGCCAACCCGCAGATTAGCCGTACGGAAAGGGAGCATCTGTTCGCTGAACTTCCTCGTATCCACGTTGCCTGCATGGAGCTTCTTCAAAACCTTGTAAAGTCTCTCGAGACCGGCGCCATTCCTGTGACACAGACGATTCTAGAGCAGACTCTCTGGGTCTACCGTGCGGAAAAATTCAGTCGAGAAATTCGCGTTTCCGCCTATGACCTCGTTCAGACCCTGCTCACCCGCATGGGACCATCGTTGACAAAACAAAGCCTCACTTCCCTTGCTGATTTGATCCGAGCTTCCTGCCATGATCTTTTGCCTCCTGTGCACGATCAGAGCGCCTCGGCGAGAGCACCATCTGACGCGAAAGGCAAAGCCAAGTCCAATCATACTACAGCAAACGCCGACTCCTTCCTCAACCCCATGCTGAAGCAAGGCCGTCAGTCTAATATGTCGTCTTTCTCTAGCCTTACTAGAGCCGCATCGGAGCTGCTAGCTGGTGTGCTTACACATGCTCCGACAGAATACTTGTCTCCTTCGCTCCGAGCTGAGATTGATCGGACGATCATCTTAACATCTGATAAGCACACTATGCTTGCCAGTGTTCTTAATCCTGTCCCTGCCGTAAAGGGTCGCGGCGTAAGCGCCAGCATCATGCCATTCTTAGCCCGGAGCTTCCCTGCGGAAATGGAGGTGGAGGCTCTCATCAAACCTAGGATGCCCGTTTTGATGAATGCCCCTGGTATTGGCGGATACACTGATATGGAGGAGGACGAGGAAGAAGACGTACCTGCGCCTGTTTCTGGGACAGCCCCTGAAAGCACTGGATTTCTCCAACCGTCATCCACCCCTGTCCTACACCACGACATGATGGACACGGATGTTTCCCATAAGGCCGCCCCAACCTTAAGCAAACGCAGCCTTGCGGAGGACAGCAAACCGCAGCTTGCGTCGCTCGGTTCGACAGGGAATGTAGACTCTAACTTACAGAGTAAACGGCCCCGTGTCGAAGGCGATGTCAGTGCTGTTGCCAGTCAGCCATCTTTGGACAGAGCATCCCCCGAGACGTTTACCGGTACCGCTGCTGTCTCCGTTCCTTCGTCCTCAGCCACCGTCACATCAGCTCCACCCCCTCGGGTTGCTAGCGTGAATGCACCATCTACAGCAACCGTCGGTGGTCCACTATCAGGCTCAGCCGTCGCACAGACCACCTTGGCAGATGCTGAAGAGGATGACAGCGAGGACGACCTGCCAGCATTGAACATTGACCCGGACACGGAAGATGAAGATGAGGACGAGGATGAGACCATGGAGGGCTAATGTGTATAATACAAACGTTGAACCACAAAATATCATGAACTATATTCGTATATA